>NC_057802.1:223256849-223329982 GCF_018294505.1 Triticum aestivum
GCGGCGACGGTGAGGTCGAGAGTGGCGGCGGGCGGCGGCGGTGAGGTTGAGGGCGGCCTCGGGCGGCGGCGGTGAGGGCAGGCTCGGGCGGCGGCGACAGAGGAGTTAGGGGAACAGGAGGAGCGGGGGGAAGCAGGACTTAGTTAAATATTGAGCCCGCGGGTGGTTAAGTCGAACTAGCAGTAGCGCACTTTAGGAAACGCGCTATAGTTATTTTAGCTATAGCGCATTTTAGAGAAAAACGCTACTGCTAAGTCTAAGCACGCATAAAAAATATACATTGGTCATCATTGATCTTTTTGTGTAGAATCTAAATAGTCAACATGAATCCTCACAGTACCTGTATAGGTACTGGTGAAGATTCATATTGCAGCCACAAATCCTACACATATAGTTCAATGAAGACCAAGTGCTCGAGATAGTTTGAGAAGTAACATATTTAAGGTGGTCAACACCTTGTTCGCTTAGCAGTATGGGACTAAACTTAATTAGGTGCAATACTTAGCAGCAGCGAGTTTTGAAGAAAAATGCTCCTACTAAGTACTTTAGCAGTAGCGCATCTAGGGAAGGGCGCTACTACTATATCTAGCCTGGAGGCAATGCTGTGGCAATTATAGTAGTAGCGCTTGTTTCACCTAGAGCGCTACTGCTACCGGATTATTAGTAGCATGGTTTTCTCAAGCACGCTACTGCTAATTAGCAGTAGTGCTTCTTTTTGGGCCATGCTCCTGCTAAGATTCTGTGCATAAGGTTTTCCCTAGTAGTGACTTCCTCCTCTATACCGTCCAACAGGCGGTCTAACTTACAATCCAGTTGGGCATATTTGGCGGCCACCTGTACTTGGTCATATACTAAACTAACGGGAATTTCTTCCCCATTTGACCCTAGCGGTCCGACCGGGGCCATGTGATTAGGATCCAACTTGGTATATCGCGTTTTCACCATGGCCGAGGCCTCTCGCGCACCATCTCGGCAGGCCGATATCTTCCATTGTCGGATACGCCGCCGCGCTCCCTTGAACAGCTCTAGAAGCTCCTCCATACTTACTGGAGGGGAGGCGGATGGCCATAGGGCCTTGGCAACACTCCGCATTGCCAGCCGAGCCTACTCGTGCACTTGCGACGACCTTTGCAGCGGATCACTTGATGATCCGGACACCTCCTCTTCGGGACGCCCGTAAATATACCTGCAATCATAAATATATCAGTTCCATTTATCTCCGAACTACTATAAGGTCAGTTCGGACAAATACTGAATATGCCGCCTCGCAGCTTCTTGTTCTCCTTCACGGCGTCGGCAAGCTGGGCCCGCACATCTTTCAGTTCCCCGCCCAATGAAGTGCTTGCATCCTGGAGCTTGTTTTTCTCCCCTATGACTCGATTCAGAACACGCTCACCTGCGGCGTGTAGCTTTTTTGCCTCTTTCTCTCCCGCTTGAGCAATTTTCAACTTCTCTTCGAGTTGATCTGACGATCCTATTATGAGGTCAACAATAGTAATTAGCACAGCTGGTTTACAGTTATAGTTCCTCGATGGAGGGGGATATTACCAGAGGATGCCTCCTTGGACTTTTGCAGTTCAGCAGTAGCAGCATTTAGCTGTGTCCGACACCGCTCTAGCTCTTGGGTTAGCAGGATGTTCTTCTCCGTAAGAACCTGGTTATACAACGATACTCAAATCAGTTGTACCAACTGCTTTCAGTCTCGGGGGCTACGGGCATATGGTTATCCTTTTTTGGACAAAGAAAACTTTCCTGCACATCTGTCAAATATTCCTTCGTGGCTTTTCTAAGCCCATCTCGAGCAGCTCGGATGTATGCGTCACCCGAGCTGAAGGCATTGAATGCCTCTTCCGAGAACTTGGGGTCTCGTAAGACAGCCCCGCGGCACCGATGATTCATGGCGCTCTCTACTTCCGAGTTGGTGACAGACATATCTTCCGAACCCTCGGCCGAAGGACAGTCCGGCGTTGTTCCCATACCGGCCCCCGTCTCTCTGACATGATCTAAATCCCGGTTGTCAGGAGCACAACCGGCCGGGCCCCCGGACACAGTTCGGCAAACGTTTTTCCTGTAACAAGACAAACTCACAAGTCACAGTTGGACGCGGCCGCTGAAAAGCATATTTATAAATCTGTACCTCTTCGATGAGGGCCTGGCTTTGTCTTCATCGGCCTTACTCTTCGAAGTCTTGCCCGGCGTGGGAACCGATCTCTTTGGAATCGCCGAGCGCCTCCCCTATGGAGCACGAGATAGTGCGGTGGGTGAGGCAGAATAAGAGCACTCTTTTAGAGGAGGTGTCTCTTGATTACTTACATGTGAAGCGGGAAGAAGGCCAGGGTAGTGGGCGGTGATGGCCACTTCTGTGCCATCATAGCTCGTCTGGTAGAACACCCCCTCCGCGAGCACCACGAATATATGCGGATCCTCTTCAAACCCGGGATCAAGCTCCCGGTTGTGGTTCTCCGGCTGTGGGGCGGGACTATGAAGTCCTTCGGTGACCTTTCGCCAGTGCTGTCATACCAAACGGATTAGAAATTTATCAAAGGCAATCCGGAATTGGAATGAGTAAGAGTGAGGGGTTGGGGCTTACCCAACTGGGGGGGGGGGTCATACATATAATACCCATCTCTGCGCTTAATGCAAAGAAATTCCTCTTCCTACCCTTTAAACAGCTCGGCCAATATCTTGGCCAGAGCGGCCGGGGTATCCGGACCTTTCCGGCCACAGCGGGAGGCATCATCCTCTCCATTATAGTGCCACATTGGAAGCCCTCTGTATTGAAGCAGCTGAACCCCTCGCACTATGGAGATCGCCATAACCTCGACTATTGTGAGTCCGGACTGAGCGAGCGTCTTTATCTTGCTCATGAGCTGACGAACTTCCACGCTATCATCCTCTTCAGGACTCCGGGGACGCCAACTATGGCGTTTCTTCAGCGAAACGCTCGCAAATTCAGGAAGGCCGTTTCGAACTGGGTCAGGAAGCGCGACGTCCTCAATGTAGAACTATTCGGAAGGCCATTCTTCAGATGCCTTCCTTGGTGTGCCGGACGGATATCCGGTATCGGCGATGCGCCATACTTCGGCTTCGCCCACTTCAAATATTGACCCCTCATGGTTACGCGGGACAAGACAGAACAACTTCCTCCACAACTCAAAATGGGCCTCAATGCCTAGGAATAATTCGCAGAAAGTGACATAACCCGCAATGTGCAGAATGGAGGCAGGGGTGAAGTTGTGCAGCTGGAGGCCATAGTATTCCAGCAGCCCTCGGAGGGACGGATGGATTGGAAATCCGATGCCTCTTAGCAGATAGGGGACGAAACACACTCGCCCCCCCTAGGGAAGTCCTCTGCCTGAGTCTCAGTATTAAAGGAGGCGAGCCCCGCTCGAACAGGGACCAGATCTACAGGGGGAAGAAATCCCTGCGTTTGCAGCTTCGCTAATTGACTGTGGGACACAGAACACCTCTCCCACTCGCCTTTCTCTGGGCCGGAACGGGAGGAGCTGGGAACGCTAACCATGTTGGAATGGTTTCTCCTAGCAGTCTCCGGAGATTTTTCTCTAGACGGGGTGCTATTTGCAAAAATACCCTGACCTTCCACATTCGCTCGACACGTGGAAGATGAAGTTATTTAGCATGCAAAAGCTGAGGGGAGCGACATTGGATCGACGGCCGAATACATTACTTGGAAGTCATCAGAGGAGGAACCCGCCTTGCAATGCCGAAGACAATTTGTGTGCCGAACACCATGTTATTGAAGACTGGTTCGGGGGTTACTGAGGGAGTCCTGGACTAAGGGGTCCTCGGGCGTCCGGCCTGTTATCCATGGGCCAGACTGATGGGCTGTGAAGACACGAAGGCCGAAGACTGTACCCGTGTCCGGATAGGATTCTCCTTGGCGTGGAAGGCAAGCTTGGCGATCAACTATGAAGATTCCTTTCTCTGTAACCGACTCTATGTAACCCTAGATCCCCCCGGTGTCTATATAAACCAAGGGCTTAGTCCGGAGGGGGAGATACCCATTACCGTAGTCATACATGCTAGGCTTCTAGGGTTTAGCCATTACGATCTCGTGGTAGATCAACTCTTGTAATACTCATATTCATCAAGATCAATCAAGCAGGAAGTAGGGTATTACCTCTATAGAGAGGGCCCGAACCTGGGTAAACATCGTGTCCCCCGTCTCCTGCAACCATCAACCTTAGACGCACAGTTCGGGACCCCCTACCCGAGATCCGCCGGTTTTGACACCGACAGGGAGTGCATGTTTTCAATGACTTGAGACTACCAAACACCACATGCAGTGGTTAGTTCATTGCATGCAGTGTTATTATTTAGCAAATAGAAATTAAGTTCTCTCGTTTTCCCCTCCTTCTTGGTCACGGTGCACAACCTAAGATGACTTATTCACCTAGACGGAGGGAGTAGTACTTACTGTGCGAAATGTGAAGTGATGGTTGCTTCGCCCGAGCAACTTATTACTCTTGGAATATTGGAGTACCAGTGGATTCAACGAAGAGAGAAATGATGGTTGCTTCATCCGAGCAACTTACTTTGGTTAAGGTGGGGCTCGATGGTTTGACTGCTCAGTAGTCATTATTACTGCGGCACAATGACCGGGGTGAATCTTCCCTGCAGTTGTGCACTCAATATTGTTGCATGGCAGGTGGAGCCGGATGAAGGATGTCCCACATGTCGGTGAAACGAAGTTGAATTATTTCTGGCATTGCTGTCAATCTTTCAGGATTTGTTTACACTATGCATAATCTTCCAGCATAATGATACATTGTGATGCTATGAAGGTTTCAACTTTGGTTCCTGTAGAAAATGGTTTCAACTTAGGATTCATGTGTCCTCTTGCCTCAAGATTGTCTCGTTATAACATTCCATCAAATACAAAGGAAACTACCATTGCTGATAATGCATCTCAATGGTTCGCAGATCAGCGCCAATATTCACATCACAACTGAAGAAAAAGTTGTGAGAAGGTCTACAAATAAAGAAAAATATATAATTGATCGATGTTGTTCGTAGGCATCGTCCATTTCCTGGGCACAGTGTTCATTGGTTGGCAGCTAGTCTCACGCAGCTCTATAGCCAAGAAAGAGGTGTATGGAGGACATCACAATCTGATCATTTTTTGCAGTTCCACTAAAATCGAGCTGATCATCACAGTTTGCAAAGATATTCAGACAGTGTGATTACAATAATAGTGGAACTAGATGATGAAACATAACACACACAAATAGAACCCAATCACCTCTGCGATCTCTCCTTTGGACTAACTACTTGTTGGTGAAGATTAGGTACGGAGTTGGATGAGGAGGATAGCAAGACCAAACTCCCTTTCCACAGTCACATAGAAATGTAAAAACATTGCCCGTGTGACATTTTGGTGGAAGTGCACAAAATACTCTTAAGAAAAAAGTGATTTTTGCAGTTCACCAAAAGGTCGCAATAGCAATGAGGTGAAATGGATAGCCCGGTTTGCAAAAAGAGGTAGAAAGGAAACATTTACTGCCCAATAACAGGAGTTGAAGACACATACGCCAACAAAAAAGAAGCATATTCCATGTCATAAGGGAAAGATAGAAGCATGGTGGTTTATCAAAAACGGTTTGAGGACGAGATTGCAAGATGGAAAGTACGTTGGCCGAGGTACGTTTTCAAGAAAGAACTAAAGAAGGACCACATGCAGGATTTTCCACATGCAGCAACGTGGGAAGATAGGCAGTGGAGCAAGGCCGGAGGAAGCTGTACCTGAGGGTCGTCAGGATGTAACTAGGAGGGCACCGGCGGCCAGGATATACCCATACTGCGGCAGCGAGCAAGTGGCAAAGGCCCTACCGCGCCGGAGCTTGGTCGAAGAGAACAGCGGGTACTACAGATCGGGATGTGCTGCCTCAACACCGTCGAACGGAGAAATGATGCACATCCTCCCTTTCCGCCGGCAGACGGGATGCGGCCGGATCAGTGACCAATGGTGTGAGAGAGAGGCCACCGCCACCTTGTGTCGGATAGTGTGACGAGAGACAAACCCCGGCAGGCAGGCTCCATTGTATATAGTGGAGCGGATTTCTATTTTCCCAACGACAATCGTTTAATATTATGTACATGCAATTGAGGAATATAACTTTATTTAATACTAACGCATCAAGTCGAATGTTATTCCATCTATGCATGGTACACGACCCTCCTTCGAGTAAACAACTGCTACACGCGTCAAATTATCACGTGGGCTGCCTTTTCGTACAGAAATGAACTCCACCGTGTACCCGCGCGGGTGTGGCCGGGAACGAGACGTGAGCACGTGCGTCGTGCGTGCACCTCTTCTTTACGTGGATGTATGTACGTACATGGGTGGGTGTGAGAGAGATGGTTTGTGCGAAACAGAGGTAATGTGTCGATGATATCTCAAACAAAAAAATGTAACATATGCAAAGTGTGTGAAACAGAGTCATGGATATAAAATATATAGAGGGAGCAATCCACAAGAAGAGTATTGAGGGATCATCGGTGTGAGATATCGATATAATCAAAAATAGGGATGAAGTGTGTGGGTGCGCGATCGATAAAGAGTGCCATCGAATTTGTGTTTGCCCACGTCAAAGATACAGGGCGCCTGGCCTACTAGAATGTGAGAGAGCAGAGGTGCAGTTTGTCTCTGTGGCATGGATACCTACCTACAACACTCGACTGTCGGTGTGTGGGGGGCGGGAGGGGGCAGAGACCTTACTATAGAGAGGTAGATCGACTGGTATATGTGTGGAGAAGGAGAGAGACCTAGCTATGTATTGAGGGAGATTGATCAGCATCCATGCATATGTTTAGTAGAGGAATAGGGTTGGGAGAGAGACAAAGGTAGATTGTCGGAGGGTTGGTGGTGGAGTTGCTTCTCACAAATGGTGGGAGAGGCCTGCTAGAGAAATGTAGGGTACAAATGCAATATCAAAAAGAGAGGGGATGTCTGCCTATCTATGCACGTGCGTGTGACAGACGGGTGAGGAGGTATGCAAGGATGATGAGGGGGGACGATATGGTTGTGGTAAGCAGACGTAACTACATAGGAAGATCAATCGTCGTGTGTCAGAGAAAGGGAGAGACATAACAAATGAGGTATGTCGATCGGTGCATGGGGAAAAAGAATTATGGTCGACCTAGCTATATGTAGAGAGATCTGTAGGTATACATGCATGCATGTGTTAGAAGCAAATAAGGTCCGGAGAGACGGACAGGGGGAGAGGGGTGCTGCTAGGAGGTGGTGCAAGAGGCCTACTATGTCGAGGGAGGAGGAGTGTGGGAGTATGAGATCGATGAAAAGAGGGGCGGGAGTGTGCACCCGCGTAGAACAGTATTTGACATAGGGGGGCATGGACGGTGAGAAGAGAAGAGGGGAAGTGTGTGTTTGTGGTAGGCACACTTGGCTAGAGAGGTGTATCGACCGGTGTGTGTGCCGGAAAGAAGGATCCGGGGGGGCCTACACACACCGTGGGTGAACTTCCTAAAGAAAAATAACGAATGTGCGCGATGGAGGGGACGCTGAGGGAGGGTGATAGGGGGGGCGTGTGCATGCACGATAGAAAGTTAGCGCTAGCTAAAAAGAGAGGAGGATTGTGTGGGTGTAAAAGACGAACAGAGATCAAAATTCATTATAAAAAGTGGATTCGGATATTTGAAGAAGATATAAGAGTGTTTTAAACCAACGCATGCATGAATGAATATATATAATGGTGATACGCATGGTGTGGTTATGAACATGTTATACTACATATAATATATAGAACATTGATTATAATTTGTGATAATGTGTGGCTTTTGCAGCTCAGGGCTAAATACTTGTCATAATGTAGGGGCGGGGTACTATACTTTGTGTGATAAACACGGTGTATGTATGGAACATGGTTTAGATTATGAAGATCTAGTTCGTACATCAAATGTACTATTATTTGGAATCAACATCAAGTGCATTCAAAATCTTAATTCGACTTCATATAGTACACATAGTTCATATCTATCTCTATAGTAATCATGTGGGTTGTTGTTAAGATAATACAATCATGATTGTACACTCTTATTCAAATAGAGAAACAAATTCAAATTTAGTTCGGATTGCTACGGTAGTATAGACATTTGGAATGCACTAAAATGTTGGTATGAGTAGGTTACATGGAGTATACAGCTAGCGAAAAAATTTAATTGAACATAACATGGATTCATAGCTTTGAATAGCATTTGTACAGTAAAACAAGACAAGACTCTCTCTTTGTGTGGTGCGAATAGTTTTATTTTCTTGTTTTTTCGTTGAGGGAAGTGCGAATTGATTTGGTACATACAATATTACATGTTAGGCTTGTCCCTAAAATTCAACCCGTGCCTTGTTATATCTCGAAAATTCAGATATCGTGCTCCCAAAACTCGCGCCTTCACAACCTGTGCCTTGCTATCCCAAAATTACAACGCGCGCGGAAAATCCCTGCAGCTGCCAAATCCCGGCACACGAAATCCCCCTTCTAACCCTGGGCCGAAAGGGCCGCTAGTTCAAATCGGTGGGGGTACTTTTGTAACACACCCTACATTTTGGACAAGCGCGTCCCTAAGTCATTGTCCCCCCCCCATCACCTCCTTTTTGAAGGAAATATGACCTAGAGGCAATAATAAATTTATTATTTATTCCTTATTTCATGATAAATGTTTCTTATTCATGCTAGAATTGTATTAACCGGAAACTTGATACATGTGTGAATACATAGACAAACATAGTGTCACTAGTATGCCTCTACTTGACTAGCTCGTTGAATCAAAGATGGTTAAGTTTCCTAGCTATGGACATGAGTTGTCATTTGATTAACGGGATCACATCATTAGGAGAATGATGTGATTGACTTGACCCATTCCGTTAGGTTAGCACTTGATCGTTTAGTATTCTGCTATTGCTTTCTTCATGACTTATACATGTTCCTATGACTATGAGATTATGCAACTCCCGTTTACCGGAGGAACACATTGTGTGCTACCAAACGTCACAACGTAACTGGGTGATTATAAAGGTTCTCTACAGGTGTCTCCGAAGGTACTTGTTGGGTTGGCATATTTCGAGATTAGGATTTGTCACTCCGATTGTCGGAGAGGTATCTCTGGGCCCACTCGGTAATGCACATCACTATAAGCCTTGCAAGCATTGTAACTAATGAGTTAGTTGCGGGATGATGTATTACAGAACGAGTAAGGAGACTTGCCGGTAAGGCCGGTAACGAGATTGAACTAGGTATTGAGATACCGACGATCGAATCTTGGGCAAGTAACATACCGATGACAAAGGGAACAACGTATGTTGTTATGCGGTTTGACCGATAAAGATCTTCGTAGAGTATGTAGGAGCCAATATGAGCATCCAGGTTCCGCTATTGGTTATTGACCGGAGACGTGTCTTGGTCATGTCTACATAGTTATCGAACCCGTAGGGTCCGCATGCTTAAAGTTTGATGACGATTTGTATTATGAGTTATGTGATTTGTTGTACCGAAGGTAGTTCGGAGTCCCGGATGAGATCGGGGACATGACGAGGAGTCTCAAAATAGCCGAGATGTAACGATTGATATACTGGACGACTATATTCGGACATCGGAAAGGTTCCGAGTGATTCGGGTATTTTTGGAGTACCGGGGAGTTACGGGAATTCTCCGGGACAAGTATTTGGCCTTATTGGGCCATACGGGAATAGAGGAGAGAGGCCAAGAGGAAGGAGGCGCGCGCCCCCCTCTGGTCCGAATTGGACAAGGGGTGCAGCCCCCTTTTCCTTCTCCCTCTCCCCCTCTTTCCTTCTCTCCTACTCCGGAAAGGAAAGGGGAATCCTACTAGGACTTGGGAGTCCTAGTAGGACTCCCCACACTTGGCGCGCCCCCTCTAGGGCCGGACTCTCCCTTGCTCCTTTATATACGGGGGCAGGGTGCACCCCATGGACACAACAATTGATCTCTTGGATCTCTTAGCCGTGTGCGGTGCCCCCCTCCACCATAATCCACCTTGATAATATCGTAGCGGTGCTTAGGCGAAGCCCTGTATCGGTAGAACATCATCATCGTGACCACGCCATCGTGCTGACGGAACTCTCCCTCAAAGCTTGGCTGGATCGGAGTTCGAGGGACGCCATCGAGTTGAACGTGTGCATAACTCGGAGGTGCCGTGCGTTCGGTACTTGATCAGTCGGATCGTGAAGACGTACGACTACATCAACCGTGTTGTGCTAACGCTTCCGTTTTCGGTCTACGAGGGTACGTGGACACACTCTCCCCTCTCGTTGCTATGCATCACCATGATCCTGTGTGTGCGTAGGAAAATTTTGAAATTACTACGTTCTCCATCAGTGGCATCCGAGCCAGGTTTTATGCGTAGATGTTATATGCACGAGTAGAACACAAGTGAGTTGTGGGCGATACAAGTCATACTCCTTACCAGCATGTCATACTTTGGTTCGGCGGTATTGTTGGATGAAGCAGCCCGGACCGACATTACGCGTACGCTTACGCGAGACTGGTTCTACCGATGTGCTTTGCACACAGCTGGCTGGCGGGTGTCAGTTTCTCCAACTTTAGTTGAACCGAGTGTGGCTACGCCTGGTCCTTGAGAAGGTTAAAACAACACTAACTTGACGAACTATTGTTGTGGTTTTGATGCGTAGGTAAGAACGGTTCTTGCTCAGCCCGTAGCAGCCTCGTAAAACTTGCAGCAACAAAGTAGAGGACGTCTCACTTGTTTTTAACAGGGCATGTTGTGATGTGATATGGTCAAGGCATGATGCTAACAACAATAAGGCATTTATTGTATGAGATGATCATGTTTTGTAACCGAGTTATCGGCAACTGGTAGGAGCCATATGGTTGTCGCTTTATTGTATGCAATGCAACCGCCTTGTAATGCTTTACTTTATCACTAAGCGGTAGCTATAGTCATAGAAGCATAAGTTGGCGAGATGACAACGATGATACGATGGAGATCACAAGCACAAGATGATGACGGCCTTATCATATCACCTATATTGATTGCATGTGATGTTTATCTTTTATGCATCTTATCTTGCTTTGATTGACGGTAGCATTATAAGATGATCTCTCACTAAATTTCAAGATAAAAGTGTTCTCCTTGAGTATGCACCGTTGTGAAAGTTGTTTGTGCTGAGACACCACGTGATGATCGGGTGTGATAGGCTCTACGATCAAATACAACGGGTGCAAAACAGTTGCACACGCGGAATACTCAGGTTAAACTTGACGAGCCTAGCATATGCAGATATGGCCTCGAAACACTGGGACCGAAAGGTCGAGCGTGAATCATATAGTAGATATGATAAACATAGTGATGTTCGCCATTGAAACTACTCCATCTCACGTGATGATCGGACATGGTTTAGTTGATTTGGATCACGTGATCACTTAGATGATTAGAGGGATGTCTATCTAAGTGGGAGTTCTTAAGTAATATGATTATTGAACTTAAATTTATCATGAACTTAGTCCTGGTAGTATTAGCATATCTATGTTGTAGATCAATAGCTTGCGTTGAGCTCCCCTGTTTTATTTTGATATGTTCCTAGAGAAAACTAAGCTGAAAGATGTTAGTAGCAATGATGCGGACTTGGTCCGTGATCTGAGGATTAACCTCATTGCTGCACAGAAGTATTATGTCCTTGATGCACCGCTAGGTGACAGAACTATTGCAGGAGCAGATACAGAAGTTATGAACGTTTTGACAAAAGCTCGGTATGATGACTACTTGATAGTTTAGTGCACCATGCTTTATGGCTTAGAACCGGGACTTCAAAAACGTTTTGAACGGCACGGGGCATATAAGATGTTCTAAGAGTTGAAATTGGTATTTCATACTCATGCCCGTGTCGAGAGGTATGAGACCTCTGACAGTACTTTGCGTACAAGATGGAGGAGAATTGCTCAGCTAGTGAGCATGTGCTCAGAATGTCTGAGTACTACAATCACTTGAATCAAGTGGGAGTTAAGCTTCCCAATAAGATAGTGATTGACAGAGTTCTCTAGTCACTATCACCAAGTTACTAGAACTTCGTGATAAACTATAATATGCGAGGGATAACGGAAATGATTCCCAAGCTCTTCGTGATACTGAAATCGACGAAGGTAGAAATCGAGAAAAACATCAAGTGTTGATGGTTGACAAGACCACTAGTTTCAAGAAAAAGGGCAAAGGGAAGAAAGGGAACTTCAAGAAGAACGGCAAGCAAGTTGCTGCTCAAGTGAAGAAGCCCAAGTCTGGACCTAAGCCTGAGAGTAAGTGCTTCTACTGCAAAGGGACTAGTCACTAGAAGTGGAACTACCCTAGATACTTGGCGGATAAGAAGGATGGCATAGTGAACAAAGGTATATTTGATATACATGTTATAGATGTGTACTTTACTAGTGTTTATAGCAACCCCTTAGTATTTGAAACTAGTTCAGTTGCTAAGATTAGTAACTAGAAACGGGAGTTGCAGAATGAACAGATACTAAATAAGGGTGAAGTGACGATGTGTGTTGGAAGTAGTTCCAAGATTGATATGATCATCATATCACACTCCCTAGACTTTCGGGATTAGTGTTGAACCTAAATAGGTGTTATTTGGTGTTTGCGTTGAGCATGAATATGGTTTGATCATGTTTATTGCAATATGGTTATTCATTTAAGTTAGAGAATAATTGTTGTTCTATTAACATGAATAAAACCTTCTATGGTCATACACCCAATGAAAATGGTTTGTTGGATCTCGATCGTAGTGATACACATATTCATAATATTGAAGCCAAAAGATGCAAAGTTAATAATGATAGTGCAACTTATTTGTGGCATTACCGTTTAGGTCATATTGGCGTAAAGCGCATGAAGAAAATCCATGCTGATGGGCTTTTGGAATCACTTGATTATGAATCAGTTGATGCTTGCGAACCATGCCTCATGGGCAAGATGACTAAGACTCCGTTCTCCGGAACAATGGAGCGAGCTACTGACTTATTCGAAATAATACATACTGATGTATGCAATCCGATGAGTGTTGAGGCTCGTGGCGGGTATCGTTATTTCCTGACCTTCACAGATGATTTGAGCAGATATGGGTATATCTAGTTAATGAAACTGAAATAGTTGAAAAGTTCATAGAATTTCAGAGTGAAGTGGAGAATCATTGTAACAAGAAAATAAAAGTTTTTCTGCGATTTGATCGTGGAGACGAATATTTGAGTTACAAGTTTGGCCTTCAATTAAAACAATGTGGAATAGTTTCACAAACTCATGCCACCTGGAACACCACAGCATAATGGTGTGTCCGAACGTCATAACCGTACTTTATTGGATATAGTGCAATCTATGATGTCTCTTACCGATTGACCACAATCGTTCTGGGGTTATCCATTAGAGACAGATGCATTCACATTAAATAGGGCACCGTCTAATCCGTTGAGACGACACCGTATGAACTATGGTTTGGCAAGAAACCTAAGTTGTCATTTCTTAAAGTTTGGGGTTGCGATGCTTATGTGAAAAAATTTCATCCTGATAAGCTCAAACCCAAATCAGAAAAGTGCGTCTTCATAGGATACCCAAAAGTTACTGTTGGGTACACCTTCTATCACAGATCCGAAGGCAAGATATTCATTGCTAAGAATGGATCCTTTCTAGAGAAGGAGTTTCTCTCGAAAGAAGTGAGTGGGAGGAAAGTAGAACTTGATGAGGTAACTGTACCTGCTCCCTTATTGGAAAGTAGTTCATCACAGAAATCTGTTCCTGTGACTCCTACACCAATTAGTGAGGAAGCTAATGATGATGATCATGTAACTTCAGATCAAGTTACTATCAAACCTCGTAGGTCAACCAGAGTGAGATCCGCACCAGAGTGGTACGGTAATCCTGTTCTGGAGGTCATGTTACTTGACCATGACGAACCTACGAACTATGAGGAAGCGATGATGAGCCTAGATTCCGCGAAATGGCTTGAGGCCACGAAATCTGAGATCGGATCCATGTATGAGAACAAAGTGTGGACTTTGGTTAACTTGCCCGATGATCGGCAAGCCATAGAAAATAAATGGATCTTCAGGAGGAAGACGGACGCTGATAGTAGTGTTACTATCTACAAAGCTCGAATTGTCGCAAAAATGTTTTCGACAAGTTCAAGATGTTGAATACAATGAGATTTTCTCACTTGTATCAATGCTTAAGTCTGTCCGAATCATGTTAGCAATTGTCGCATTTTATGAAATCTGGCAAATGGATAAAAAAACTACATTCCATAATGGATTTATTAAAGAAGAGTTGTATATGATGCAACTAGAAGGTTTTGTCAACCCTAAAGGTGCTAACAAAATATGCAAGCTCCAGCGATCCATCTATGGACTGGTGCAAGCATCTTGGAGTTGGAATATATGCTTTGATAAGTTAATCAAACCATATAGTTTTATACAGACTTACTGTGAAGCTTGTATTTACAAGAAAGTGAGTGGGAGCACTACAACCTTTCTGGTAAGTATATGTGAATGACATATTGTTGATCAGAAATGATGTAGAATTTTCTGGAAAGCATAAAGGAGTATTTGAAAGAAGTTCTTCAAAGAAGACCTCGGTGAAGCTACTTACATATTGAGCATCAAAATCTATAGAGATAGATCAAGACGCTTGATAAGATTTTCAATGAGAATATACCTTGACAAGTTTTTGAATTAGTTCAACATGGAACAGTCAAAGAAGGAGTTCTTGCCTATGTTTCAAGGTGTGAAGTTGAGTGAAGACTCAAAACCCGACCACAGTAGAAAATAGAAAGAGAATGAAAAGTCATTCCCTATGCCTCAGTCATAGGTTCTATAAAGTATGCTATGCTGTGTACCACACCTATTGTGTACCTCACCAAGAGTTTGGCAAGGGAGTACAATAGTGATCCAGGAGTAGATCACTGGACAACGGTCAAAATTATCCTTAGTGGAATAACGATATGTTTTCTCGATTATGGAGGTGACAAAAGGTTTGTCGTAAAGGGTTATGTCAATGCAAGTTTTGACACTGATCCACATGACTCTAAGTCTCAATCTGGATACATATTGAAAGTGGGAGCAATTAGCTAGAGTAGCTCTGTGCAGAGCATTGTTGACATAGAAATTTGCAAAATACATACGGATCTGAATGTGGCAGACCCATAGACTAAACTTCTCTCACAAGCAAAACATGATCACACCTTAGTACTCTTTTGGAGTTAATCACATAGCGATGTGAACTAGATTATTAACTCTAGTAAACCCTTTGGGTGTTGGTCACATGACGATGTGAACTATGGGTGTTAATCACATGGTGATGTGAACTATTGGTGTTAAATCACATGGCGATGTGAACTAGATTATTGACTCTAGTGCAAGTGGGAGACTGAAGGAAATATGCCCTAGAGGCAATAATAAAGTTATTATTTATTTCCTTATTTCATGATAAATGTTTATTATTCATGCTAGAATTGTATTAACCGGAAACTTGATACATGTGTGAATACATAGACAAACATAGTGTCACTAGTATTCCTCTACTTGACTAGCTCGTTGAATCAAAGATGGTTAAGTTTCCTAGCCATGGACATGAGTTGTCATTTGATTAACGGGATCACATAATTAGGAGAATGATGTGATTGACTTGACCCATTCCGTTAGCTTAGCACTTGATCGTTTAGTATTCTGCTATTGCTTTCTTCATGACTTATACATGTTCCTATGACTATGAGATTATGCAACTCCCGTTTACAGGAGGGAAAATTTGTGTGCTACCAAACATCACAACGTAACTAGGTGATTATAAAGGTGCTCTACAGGTGTCCCCGAAGGTACTTGTTGGGTTGGCGTATTTCGAGATTAGGATTTGTCACTCTGATTGTCGGAGAGGTATCTCTGGGCCCACCCGGTAATTCACATCACTAGAAGCCTGGCAAGTATTGTAACTAATGAGTTAGTTGCGGGATGATGTATTACGGAACGAGTAAAGAGACTTGCCGGTAACGAGATTGAACTAGGTATTGAGATACCGAGGATTGAATCTCGGGCAAGTAACATACCGATGACAAAGGGAACAACGTATGTTGTTATGCGGTTTGACCGATAAAGATCTTCGTAGAGTATGTACGAGCCAATATGAGCATCCAGGTTCCGCTATTGGTTAATGACCGGAGACGTGTCTTGGTCATGTCTACATAGTTCTCAAACCCATAGGGTCCGCACGCTTAAAGTTCGATGACGATTTGTATTATGAGTTATGTGATTTGATGTACCGAAGGTAGTTCGGAGTCCCGGATGAGATCGGGGACATGACGAGGAGTCTCGAAATGGTCGAGACGTAAGGATCGATATATTGGATGACTATATTCGGACATCGGAAAGGTTCCGAATGATTTAGGTATTTTCGGAGTACCGGGGAGTTTCGGGAATTCACCGCGAGAAGTATTGGGCCTTATTGGGCCTTACGGGAATAGAGGAGAGAGGCCAAAAGGAAGGAGGCGCGCACCCCCCCTCTGGTCCGAATTGGACAAGGGGTGCAGCCCCTTTTCCTTCTCCCTCTCCCCCTCTTTCCTTCTCTCCTACTTCGGAAAGGAAAGGGGAATTCTACTAGGACTTGGGAGTCCTAGTAGGACTCCCCACACTTGGCGCGCCCCTCTAGGGCCGGCCTCTCCCTTGCTCCTTTATATACGGGGGCAGGGGGCACCCCATAGACACAACAATTGATCTCTTGGATCTGTTAGCCGTGTGCGGTGCCCCCCTCCACCATAATCCACCTCGATAATATCGTAGCGGTGCTTAGGCGAAGCCCTGCGTCGGTAGAACATCATCATCGTCACCACGCCGTCGTGCTGACAGAAATCTCCCTCAAAGCTCGGCTGGATCAGAGTTCGAGGGACGTCATCGAGTTGAACGTGTGCAGAACTCGGAGGTGCCGTGCGTTCGGTATTTAATCGGTCGGATCGTGAAGACGTATGACTACATCAACCGTGTTGTGCTAACGCTTCCGCTTTCGGTCTACGAGGGTACATGGACACACTCTCCCCTCTCGTTGCTATGCATCACCATGATCCTGTGTGTGCGTAGGAAAATTTTGAAATTACTACGTTCTCCAACACTTTACGCCATTCGAAATCTCCATTCGAAATCCTAGGCCGCCATAACCTCACCACTCCAGCCGCGAAACCCCACCCTCCTCCGTCCGCCACCCCACAACTGCCCAGCCGGAGCCTCTTCCCCAACGACGTCGTCCACCGCAACACCCCGACGTCCCTCATCCACCTCCCCTGGATGAGGATCCGTCGTCGATCTCGTTGTCCCACAGGTTCAGCCACCCCGTCCTCCACCTCCAAGGAGCTACTCCGATGATCGCCTCGTCTATCGCGGCTGATCCATCTCCACAGTGCCGCCTTAACCTACTCCACCAAAACCGCAGCAACCTCACCGACTCCTCGGACGAAGCCGAGGCCTACCCGGTGCCACCAAAGAGGTTGTACACTCATCGCATCACTCCTGGCGCCGATGGTGCTCCATCCCGCGCCCCCATGGTGCGGCTACCTCGATGTCGGTGCTGCGGGCGACATCTCCATGGTGGCTCTCCCCTAGTGTGATGCCCCTTTGGCAGCGGCGGCTATACCAGCCAGATCTGCTACTACTACTCGGGCTCTCGCTCGCTCGCACTGCTGCAGCTCCGTCTCTTGCTCGGTCGCGCTGCTGCTCTGCTCTCCCCCTCGCTCGTGCTGCCATTCTGCGCTTGCTCTCACTCGCGTTGCTGATACTGGGACACGGGCTGCCGCAGCTACACGAGTTGCTGCTCTGGCTCTAGTTCGCGCTGCTCCTGCGAGCCCTGCTGCTCTGGCTGCTATCTGCTACTGTGTTCCCCATCGATCGCCTACTGATTTAGATCACTATTTCTCTACTACTAGTGCTCGAGCGGCCTAAACTACATGTGAAGTGCCTCTCTGCTACTAGTGCATTCAGTTTCGACAGGAACATTCAGATTCCACAGTAAATTTCAGTTTCGGCAGTTAAGTTCAGAATCAACAGTTTTTACCTCATCTGTTGTAGTCAAATGTTTTTTGGTGATGTAAATTTACATCTATAACTTTTTGGTAATGTATTTTACATCATCTATTGGAGATGCTATTAGAATCCCACTTGAGGTTAACGATGTCTGTCTTGTACTGCTTCAGCCTCGACATCTTACAGCTCGCGGGAGCAGCTCCAACGACGAAACCATCCATCACAATAGAGCAGTGCCATGGACGCCATCTATAGATTCCTCAGATCTTCCTCCACACCTCCGACAGCCACCTTTTCCTTAACTTCTTCAACAACCAACCCAATGATGCTTAGGTAGACACGGCTACGGCAAAGAGGTTGTACACTTGTCGCATCACTAATTAGTCTACATTCATGTCGATCCATTAGGGCTATTTTGGTTCAAAGGAAAAAGAGAAGGAAAAACATAGTAACAGGAAATTTTCCTATGGCACTCTACTATTCAATTATTCATGCATTTTGTTGAAAGGAATGGAGAAAAACATCCACCTAGACCTACTTTTCAAAATCCTATGCATGAAAACAAGACCAAGTGCATTAGTGGCAAAATAACATTCTAACTGTACACGCTTTCATATGGTTTCACTTTAATTTGGCCATGTTTCTTTGCATTCCTCTGCTCTTCCAATTCCTGTGAACCAAACACCCAAGTTGACCGAAATCCTGTGTTTACAAATGCTGTGTTTCCCACATGCATCCCTATCCTATTCCAGTGTTTTTCCTATCCCTACGTTTTTAGAATCCTGCAAGCCAAAGGAGCCCTTACAGAATTACTTTAGTTTTTTTTGACTGGAAACTGTAGGGAAACTCCCCACAACCTTTGCAATTCTATTCCACAAAAATACATTATTTACAAGTGGTTACCGAAAGTAACCAACAAATGAGAAAGGGGGAGGGGGAGGACTACTCACGTAATTACAAAAGAATGAAAAGAAAGTATACATCAAGGGGGCAGGTGAGTCACCCACCTAACTAGGTCATCCCTGAACCTAGGCTTGATTCTATGAGCAAGCAGAGACATATCATGAAAAAAAGCACCCCTCCAACAGTTGAAACTTGGCCTTTCCTTCTGGAGCACCTTTCCATTTCTGATCAACCAGATATTCCAGCATGCAGTAAAGACCACCTCAGCAAAGAATGGCTTGGCAAAATCCCTCCTAGCGTGTACAGCAATTTCACACATAGTAGTGCCCAAACCCCAATCAATCTGCAAGTAGTTCCATACACGCTGACTAAAATTACATGTGAAGAAAAGATGGTCTCTATCCTCCCGAGACTGTGTAGCGACCCGACCCGAATGGATCAAGTCTCTGTGCTTAAGTGTCATCCCTGGATCGGTATGCTCACACACATAGTACTCGAGGATTTGTAACAGAGGTAAATCACATGTATAAAATAACGTAAATACTATTACCTCAATCCAAATAGCGGAAGTAACAAGGTTGTGGATTCCCATCAACACCAACGGCAAAGTTGACTGTAGAAATCGTAACCCTAATGTATCACTTACTCGTCGTAAGAATCCTGCAACATGAAACATTGCAGCCCGAAAATGGGTCAGCACATGGAATATGCTGGCAAATTCACACCATAGAGAAATGATGAACAGAGGCTATCACTACATGCATATATGGCTGGTGGAAAAGCTCTATCATTATAATGTTTTTGCGAAAAGCCAATTTTTCCCTACTGCAAAGGAATAAATTTTATATAACTATCATGGTGGTTGTGAAACATTGAGATGGTTAACAGCATCTCAATCCCAATTAAGTATCATCATTAACCCAACAAAATTAATTAAAGTAACATGATGATGAGATTCACATGATAATCCAAGAACTAGATACTCAAGATGTCCATAACCGGGGACACGGCTAATCATGATTAGTTTGTACACTCTGTAGAGGTTTGCGCACTTTTCCCCACAAGACTCGATCGCCTCCGCTTGATTCTCGCACTACATGATGTTTGAGAAACGGATGACCGAGACAAAGTCTATCAGAAACAATAACTCTTTACTCCGGGTAGACAGTTACACCTACTTTCCCCTACATCTGCTAGCCCACCTCTTCAAGAGATCATGTAACTACTCAACTATGCTAGAGCCCATAATAGCTTGTGGCTGCACACGGAAGTTTCTAGCATGAATAATCTCATGATCCCTTTGAACCTGGGTGGCAGTCCAAAAGAAAAACAGGCAATCCTGGAATACCCAGGTACCTCAATCCACCCAGATGTGAGTTTTAGTTGCCACCTTAAGGTTAACCATTAATTAACAATCTCACATCTGTCATGGTAACAATCAAACCCAATCCACGTCTACTAGCATAGCATAGCAATATGTGCAAACGTAGAAGTAACTCCCAAAGGTTTGATAATAAACAGGGCAATAGGTACTACCTCAACTACTTCCCAATACCCACATGTTATCAATCCTACTCATGCAATGTTTGAGGGTGAAACTAATGCATAAAAACTGGGTATGGAAGGGATATGATCAAATTGTGAACTTGCCTCGTCACACTCCGTTCAATCTATCGTGAGCAAGCAATAGTAACACACATAAGCAATCACTCAAAAGATCGGGAAGAACGAAGAAAACAATTCGGAAATCTTCAAAACACAGGCAAATAACTCTTGCAACAGAAAACATTTTCTAGTAGTACCAAAATTATATGAATTTCGCCTTATCAGAAATTTTAGGTCAAGAGCTTCGATTAGCAAAAAGAATCAACTCAAACGGAGCTACGAAACTCAAGTTACGATCAAACAAAGTTTGAATTCAAATCTGATCTAATTCAAAATTTAAAACGTTCAAAAAACATGTTTAAGTTGGATTACTGGATAGAGGAGATCATAACAGAGAAGTGGGCGTTGGTTTTGTTGGATTTGATAAACGAGTAAAAAGTTGTAGACGTTTGAAGATCAGGGGCTAATCTGTAAATAAATTATTCATAGACGGGTCCCTAGCTGAAAAAATAAAAGAAAAAGAAAAGCTCTACAGAAAGAACGTTCACTGCCGAACGCTAGCTGACGAAAACCGTTCGCTGCAAATACTAAAGAAACGAACGTTCACTACTTAAAGAAAAACGGTTTGATAAAAAAACTAGCAGATCTAATCTACAGCGTCGAAACTAGATCGGACGGTCGAGGCTTACCCCGGCGGTTGACGGCGCCGGCGGGGAGGAAGACGGCGGCGGCGGCTTCGGCCTCGGACGGGGCCGGCTGCTCCGGGGTCGGTGGTGATGGGCGAAGGCACGGGGAGGCGCGGCGCGATGCGACGGTGACGGCGGTGGCGGCGGCAGCGGTCGGGGGCGACGGAGTGGAGCGGTGCGATGGCGTGGATCTCCGGCGGCGGTGGCTAACTCCGGCGACGGAGTGCGGCGGCTAGGGAGGAGGAGAGAAAAGGGGGTCGGGGTCCCGGGGCTTTATAGGAGGCGAGGCTTCGGCAAGGGGCAAGGCGAGGGGACGGTGTCCCTTTCGGACACGGCGGCGGCCGGCGAGTCGTGCTGGAGACGGACTCTGGTCGCGAGGTCAGGGACGGACCCGACAGGTGGGCCTCACTTGTCGGTGGCTGGCGAGGCGGCGTGCGAGCGGGGCTGCGAGCGGGCGAGCCAGCGGTAGGCGGTGCGGGGCGCGGGCGCTCGGGCGCTGGGCTGGAGGCTGGGCTGGCTGGGCCGCTTGCTGGGCCAGCTGGCCTGGCGAGGATCGGCGGGGCTGAACACTTTTTTTTATTATCTTTTTACCAAAACCATTTTGACAGAAAACAAATATAAACCAAAATGAAAATATACTATAGGGATATAATATATCAAAATTTTTAGAAAAAGATTTTCTACAACATGAACATTTTTCTAGCGTCAAATAAAATAAACAAAAATTCAGATAAAGCAAAGAGTGCTACTGCTGCACTAAAACCTCATAAAAATCATTTTAAAAATACCAAAATGATTTCAAATTAATTTTTCTCCAATTTTCTATTGTAGGGAATCATGTTACCCTATTTTCCATATATTTTTATTTTGGAGAAAAATAATTTGAATAAAACCCAAATACTCCAAATTGAAAATAATTTCCAAAAGGACTTTGAATTTGATCCTTTGAAACTCCCAACTCATATTTCATATATTATGAAGAAGTCATTTATCTTCTCTCGTGAAAATCATTGAGTTGCATAAAGTTTCAGAATTGGAAATATTTTCAAATGGAATTCAAATATTTTCAACACCCCTTGTCATTTAAATAAATGGAAGAAGTCATGTCATCTTCTCTCCAGGGTTTTGTGATGAAAAGAATTTGAATTCAAGGAGATCAGAAAGCAAAGATGAAAGTTTGGGAAAGTCCTTTTATTCCCTCTCATTTAACTTTCAAAAAGTTTTGAATTCACTCACTTTTAGTCAATCAATCAAATAATCAATCCAATCTATCTGTTTATTATAACATTCCAAAATATAGAATTTTGGGATGTTACAAACCTACCACCCTTAAAATGAATCTCGTCCTCGAGATTCGGAGAGGCTAGAAAGAAATAGGTTAGGGTTTGGGGTCTTCTCAAAATCCATCGATCGTCTCCGGGGTCTCGGGTGCTACCACCCTTAGAAGCATTGTTACGGTTCCATCAAAACTCATATACTCCATCCTTATTCTTGACGGGGACGGTCTTCTCAAATTCTCGGGAAAATTCCTTCTCTGGGCTCTTCCGGTAGTGGCATAACCTTTTCCTCAATACTTTTGTCCTTTCATGTTGGTAAGGTTCCTCTGTGACTGGTTCTTCTTAGCTGACGGGTCTGGCGCCAATACTAAACAGCTATCGATATCTCATGGTGGTCATCAATTTATGGTTTCTCCTGCAGGAAATGGGTCTGGGTTGATCCTCACCGTATAACCTACGATTGGCAAGAGCTGCCTTGTACAAGGGGAAAAATACTTACACCATTCTAAGGTTCAAACAAGGTTTTCATCGCCGTCTCTCTACTATGGGTAAGTCACTTAGATTTACCATCCCACATAGCAAGGCGAATAATAAGAGTAAGTCGGTATGGGGATCAATCCATCCCGCACCCAAATCATTACCCTGTATATGGTTTAGTGAATCTCGCATTCTAACACTCGGTCATCCTCGCAAGCATTGCAGAATTTCTCTTGTCGACGAACTAGGTTCGGATAAATCCATTGATTCTTCAAGCCAAACAAACATCTATCGTTTCTTCACAACTCTCTGGTTTTGCGTTACTCCTATGAGATCGTCTGCTGATAAAGTCGTATCTTCTTCCAGGGTTTCTCCTTCAGCAAGAGGGTGCTTGCTTCCTGGCAGGTCCTGGGGCCTGTGGGTTATGGCCCATCTCATCACTTGTAGTCCTTGAACTTATCATCGGGCAACTGATCATTATTCCAACTTCCAACTTCCTAGTATTCTTAAATCCATCCAATTGTACTGTCTTCCTTCCTTCTATTGGCACCAAACTAGGACATGATTACTCAGACTCATCATGGAATTTCCATTGATACATATTTCCAACATCATACCTCCTTTATATCCAATAGTACTTCATCTCTTCATCCTCGGGGGATATCCCACATACCGAGATAAAAATACTTATACTTATGAAGTCCATACTCCACTTAGTGGAACATCATTATCCTTTCCAGGGTCAAGCGTCCTTACAGGGGAATATTGGCCATCTCTGCATGGCACTTCTTCAACTGGGAAACGTGAAACACATCATGAACTCCTGACAGTCCTTCGGGTGACTCCAGCTTGTTGGCCACTTCTCCCATACGCTCCAAAACACGGTATGGTCCTACAAATCTCGGGGCTACCTTTCCCTTAACTCCAAATCGTTTAACTCCTCGCAGAGGGAACACACGAAGACATGCTCTGTCTCCAATTTCATAGACTACCTCCTTGCGTTTTTGAGTCTGCATAAATCTTCTACCTGGACTGAGGTACCTTCAGTCTGTCTTGAATCAACTTAACATTCTCTTCTGACTCCTTGATCACATTTGGTCCAAACAACTGATGGTCTCCAACTTCATCCCGCATCAACGGTGTCTAGCTCCTTCTCCCATACAAAGCTTCAAAAGGGGCCATCTTCAAACTGGCTTGGTAACTGTTGTTGTATGAGAACTCCGCGTAAGGTAGATTATCATCCCTACTAGATCCATAATCTAGCGCACACGCTCTCAACATGTCCTCCAGAATCTGATTAACTCTCTCGGTCTATCCATGTGTCTGCGGATGAAAGGCTGTACTGAACTCTAGCCTAGTACCCAAAGTCTGGTGCAGCTAATTCCAAAACTTTGAGGTAAACTGTGTTCCTCTATCAGATACGATGGTCCTCGGAACTCCATGCAGACATACGGTCCTGGTCATATATATCTTGGCCAACTTCGCACTTATATAGGTGGTTTTCACTAGATAAAGGGAGCCACTTTGGTCAAGCAAATCAACTACTACCCAGATATAATCATATCCCGATCGGGTTCTGGGAAATCCGGTAATGAAAGCCATGCCAAGCTTATCCTACTTCCATTCGGGTATCGGCATAGGCTGTAGTAATCCTGCTGGCTTCTAATGCTCTGCCTTTACTCTCTGGCATACATCACCTACGACTACATACTCCACAATATCCT
The DNA here is from genome assembly GCF_018294505.1 of Triticum aestivum. Classification (NCBI taxonomy): domain Eukaryota; kingdom Viridiplantae; phylum Streptophyta; class Magnoliopsida; order Poales; family Poaceae; genus Triticum; species Triticum aestivum. The sequence goes on from NC_057802.1 coordinate 223,281,566, forward strand.
TCTTCATACCAGTCCACCAGAAACGCTCCTTCAAATCCAAATACATCTTGGTGTTTCCAGGGCGAATCGAGTATGGTGAGTCATGAGCCTCCTGAAGTATTTACTTCCTGATCTTTGTATTATTGAGAACATATACACAGTCCTCGAACCATAAGGTGTCGTGCTCATCCTGACGAAAACCTTTGGCCTTTCCTTTCCTCATCCTCTCTTTTAACTCAGCAATTTCTTTGTCATCCTTCTGAGCTTCACGGATCTTTCCTAACAATGTAGACTGAACTTCCCTTGCTGCAAGAAAACCTTTGGGGACAATCTCCAACCGAAGTTCCCTGAGATCCTCGACTAACTCCTTTGGTAATCCTTCGATTATGAGGGTATTCATCCTTATTTTCTTTATGGTGGTGTCCTATTTCTCCACAAAGCTTGTATGCACAAGGTTTCTTCATATCCTTTCCGTAAGGCCTCAATTTCTGGGACACAAGCCAAGACTTTAACAAACTCCACTTAAATTCCTTCCAAGTGGTTACTCCTTGCCATCCATTGATGGTTCGGTACATCCTCTACCAGGTAGTGGCACCACTTTCAAAGCACTCAAGAGTACGCTGGGTCATATCTTTTCCGGCTATAGGGTTATTCTTCATGTGATCCTCCATGTTCTGGATCCATTGGTCCATCTCCAATTGACTCATCGGTCCACAAAATATAAGCTCATCTCTATTCGTCCTCTATTGGGTCCATGGGTTTTGGGGTGGGATAAGAGAGATCGAGAGGGATGCACACAATACAAACAATGGTTTTGAAAAGACAGATTTTATTTGTGGCTGTCGGAAAAACATCAAACAAATGACAACTCAGAATCGTCGCATCTAACGTAGGTATAACAGGGGTTTGGTCTTCTAAAGGTCAATAAATCTTCAAAATCGTCAAACTCTTCAAGTCTTGTTCATGTCTCCGATGGCTTCTTCCGATCATGCTTGTCTTTCTCAAGTTGTTTTGCCAGATCATCTCTGTTGATGCGAAGTCTCTCGTTACATCCTTTATATTTCTGGAGTTGCGTTCCAAACTTCCGGGTTTCAACATCCTTGACATGAACCATGATCCTACTGTCCTTCTGTTCCTGACGAATCTTTGATGTCTCAAGGTTTTGCTCCTCTAGCTTGGCTACTTTCAGCTTCTGGGTCCTGAGTTCTTCACGAAACGCTTCCTTATCAAATACTGCTTCCTGCAGGTCCATCTTAACTTCTTGATGTAATACTCCAGATCCTGGTGATACACCGGCTAAGGTTAAAACTTCATCTTGCTGATAGGTGTTCCATCAGTTTCTACCATCCAATCCTTCCATGCATATGCATGCTTAACTCAGCACGGTGAAAATAGCATAAGCGGGCGATAACTTCATGGATAGCCGTGTTTCTGTCCTTGTCATTTCCATGAGCTATCTCTCCATAGTGGATATCTCCTGCCTTAGGGTTTTCCTTGACAAAACTTTGTTTTCTAATGCTCCACGTTCTAGTCTTTCTCCGATACACCTTGATCTCGGGCATTGACGGCTTCCATAGTCTGCCAACTTCCATAAGAGTAACCTTTCCTAGGTCATACCAATCTTCAAATTCTCCTAGTCATCAGAGTCTTCAACCGTTGTAGTTTCCATTACTATAATGCATGGTAAAATCCTCTTCATTCCAAAATGGTCTTAGTTGTCCGATATCTTGTACTTCTTGGAGTGGTCTCATCAGTCGAATCTTCGAGTGGTCAAAAGAGGAAAAGGGGTATGGTCTCACTAAAGGGAATATTTGAATAAGCTTAGAAGAGAAGAGAGGTAAAAGATCTTTTTGAAAAAGAAAGTTGTAGATAAAAATCTTTCCTATGGGCTTGTCAGTTTCTAGGGTCACGTCCTACAGTCAACATGTGCCCTGATACCATCTTGTAGCGACCCGACCCGAATGGATCAAGTCTCTGTGCTTAAGTGTCATCCCTGGATCGGTATGCTGACACACACAGTATTCGAGGATTTGTAACAGAGGTAAATCACATGTATAAAATAATGTAAATACTATTACCTCAATCCAAATAGCGGAAGTAACAAGGTTGTGGATTCCCATCAACACCAACGGCAAAGTTGAGTGTAGAAATCGTAACCCTAACGTATCACTTACTCGTCGTAAGAATCCTGCAACGTGAAACGTTGCATGCCGAAAACGGGTCAACACATGGAATATGCTGGCAAATTCACACCATAGAGAAATGATGACCAAAGGCTATCACTACATGCATATGGCTGGTGGAAAAGCTCTATGGTTATAATGTTTTTGCGAAAAAGCCAATTTTTCCCTACTGCAAAGGAATAAATTTTATATAACTATCATGGTGGTTGTGAAACATTGAGATGGTTGAGAACATCTCAATCCCAATTAAGTATCATCATTAACCCAATAAAATTAATTAAAGTAACATGATGATGAGATTCACATGATAATCCAAGAACTAGATACTCAAGATGTCCATAACCGGGGACACGGCTAATCATGATTAGTTTGTACACTCTGCAGAGGTTTGCGCAGTTCTCCCCACAAGACTCGATCGCCTCCGCTTGATTCTCGCACTACATGATGTTTGAGAAACGGATGACCGAGACACAGTCTTTCAGAAATAATAACACTTTACTCCGGGTGGACAGTTACACCTACTTTCCCCTACATCTGCTAGCCCACCTCTTCAAGAGATCATGTAACCTACTCAACTATGCTAGAGCCCATAATAGCTTGTGGCTGCACACGGAAGTTTCTAGCATGAATAATCTCATGATCCCTTTGAACCTGGGTGGCGGTCCAAAAGAAAAACAGGCAATCCTGGAATACCCAGGTACCTCAATCCACCCAGATGTGAGTTTTAGATGCCACCTTAAGGTTAACCATTAATTAACAATCTCACATCTGTCAGGGTAACAATCAAACCCAATCCACGTCTACTAGCATAGCATGGCAATATGAGAAAACGTAGAAGTAACTCCCAAAGGTTTGATAATAAACAGGGCAATAGGTACTACCTCAACTACTTCCCAATACCCACATGTTATCAATCCTACTCATGCAATGTTTGAGGGTGAAACTAATGCATAAAAACTGGGTATGGAAGGGATATGATCAAAGTGTGAACTTGCCTCCAATGTTGATGAAGATGATTTGCACTCATAACTCTTGATAGTTCTACTCGTCACACTCCGTTCAATCTATCGTGAGCAAGCAATAGTAACCACACATAAGCAATCACTCAAAAGATCGGGAAGAACGAAGAAAACAATTCTGAAAACTTCAAAACACAGGCAAATAACTCTTGCAACAGAAAACATTTTCTAACAGTACCAAAATTATATGAATTTGGCCTTATCAGAAAGTTTAGGTCAAGAGCTTCGATTAGCAAAAAGAATCAACTCAAACGGAGCTACGAAACTCAAGTTACGATCAAACGAAGTTTGAATTCAAATCTGATCTAATTCAAAATTTAAAACTTTCAAAAACATGTTTAAGTTGGATTACTGGATAGAGGAGATCATAACGAAGAAGTGGGCGTTGGTTTCGTTGGATTTGGATAAACGAGTAAAAAGTTGTAGACGTCCCGGGGCTTTATAGGAGGCGAGGCTTCGGCAAAGGGCAAGGCGAGGGGACGGTGTCCCTTTCGGACACGGCAGTGGCCGGCGAGTCGTGCTGGAGACGGACTCCAGTCGCGAGGTCGGGGACGGACCAGACAGGTGGGTCCCACCTGTCGGTGGCTGGCGAGGCGGCGTGCGAGCGGGGCTGCGAGCGGGCGAGCGAGCGGTTGGCGGTGCGGGGCGCGGGCGGTTGGGCGCTGGGCGGGAGGCGGGGCTGGCTGGGCATATAATATATCAAAATTTTCAGAAAAAGATTTTCTACAACATGAACATTTTTCTAGCATCAAATAAAATATACAAAAATTCAGATAAAGCAAAGAGTGCTACTGCTGCACTAAAACCTCATAAAACTCATTTTAAAATACCAAAATGATTTAAAATTATTTTTTCTCCAATTTTCCATATATTTTTATTTTGGAGAAAAATAATTTGAATAAAACCCAAATACTCCAAATTGAAAATAATTTCCAAAAGGACTTTGAATTTGATCCTTTGAAACTCCCAACTCATATTTCATATATTATGAAGAAGTCATTTTATCTTCTCTCGTGAAAATCATTGAGTTGCATAAAGTTTCAGAATTGGAAATATTTTCAAATGAAATTCAAATATTTTCAACACCCCTTGTCATTTAAATAAATGGAAGAAGTCATGTCATCTCCTCTCCAGGGTTTTGTGATGAAAAGAATTTGAATTCATGGAGATCAGAAAGCAAAGATGAAAGTTTGGGAAAGTCCTTTTATTCCCTCTCATTTAACTTTCAAAAAGTTTTGAATTCACTCAATTTTAGTCAATCAATCAAACAATCAATCCAATCTATCTGTTTATTTTAACATTCCAAAATTTAGAATTTTGGGATGTTACAGACTGAGTTGGACAGAGCACACATTGTATTCCATCATCAATATGCTAGTGTCTTCTCTCCACCATTTCCTTAGTGTTCAATCTGTCCACTATAAGCATCCAAGCAAACACTTTAATCTTCATCGTGCAACAACTCTTCCACACCCACAAAAGCAATGGGTTGAAGGAGAGGTGAGAGTGCATGGCAGTGTAAAAAAGCTTTGGGGTATATGGCTTGAAAGTACCATGCCAAAACCAGACATCCTTAGAGTCAGGATTCCTCTCATGAGATACAATGAGTGACTGCAAAGAGTTAAATTCCTGAAAAGCTTGCTCAGATAGAGGGAGGTTAAACCAGGCAATGAGATTAGAACAAAGAAGGCCATCTTTAATAGAAACCATAGGGTCCTTGACATAAGAAAATAGCCTTGGGAATGTTTTCTGTAAAGGCAACACTGAATCACCAATTTTCCACTTATCAAACCAGAACAGAGGAGTATCTCCTTGGTGAACCTGGACCCAGAAAAGCTCTCTGAATTGATCAAGAAACTTGAGTATGTCCTTCCACCAAAAGGAGCCACAGGGGGCTGTTCCTTGGGGTACTAATTCATGATAGTAGGAGTTCCAAATAAGATCAACCCAAGGAATATTAGCTCTATTAAGGAACTTGTGTAGATGCTTCATCAGAAGGGAAGCATTTTGTATACCCAGATTTAAAATGCCCAGACCTCCTTTGTTCTTTGGCCTACAAATGAGCTCCCAAGCAGCAAGGGAGGGAGCAGGTTCTTGCCTGTTTTTCCTCCAAAGACATTGCCTCTGAATTCTTTGCAATTGCTTCAGAATGCCTGGGTTGATTAGCAAAATGCAGAGGAAGAATATAGGCAACGAGGACAGAGCAGAGTTCAAATATTGTAATCTCCCACCTTGAGCAAGGAAGGAGGAGCTGGCAGACATTCTTCTTTCCATACAATCAACAAGCGGCATAAGATCAGACATCTTAGGTTTAGTTGTTCCAACAGGGAGGCCCAAATAGGTGAAGGGCAGGGTACCCACCTAACAACCAAACACAGCAGCCATCCTAGCAGTTTCCTCCTGGCTAACATTAATGGGGATCATAGAGGATTTGTGATAATTCACATCCAGCCCAGTAGATTGGGAGAAGACCAGTAGCATTTTCTTTAAGGCCAACAACTGAGCCTCATCAGCAGGAACAATGAGCAGTGCATCATATGCATATTGAACAATAGGATAGTCCTTGTCATGGCATGGAATAGGCAGCTGAAGCTCACCCCTATGAAGCATAGCATTTACCATAGACTGAAGAAGATCTGCAGCAAGGACAAAGATAAGGGGGCACAGGATCCCCTTTTCTGACACCATTTTTGCACTTGAACTGCTTGCCAGGCACCCCATTTAAAAGGATAGAAGAAGTACCAGTTGAAAGGAGCTGCATTACCCAGTCAATCCATTTGGCATTGAAACCTTTCTGCTTCATAATCTCAACAATTGTTTCATGCTCAATTGAGTCAAAAGCTTTTTCAAAATCAAGCTTTAGAATTAAGATTGGCCTCTTAGACTGGTGACACTGATGAAGATATTCCAGTGTCCAACCTATGCAGTCCTGAAGTGTCCTGGTTTTGATGAAGCCATACTGATTCTTGTGGATGCAGAGCATGATTAACTCCTGGAATCTGTTAGCAGCCATTTTGGACAAGAATTTGACTCCCATACCTGTGAGGGAGATTGGCCTAAAATCCCCAATAGCCTCAGGAGATAATTTTTTAGGGACCAGAGTGGTGTAGGAACCATTGATATTTTCAAGCTGGGCCTTACCATCATAAAAATACTGAGCCAGAGCATAGAACACCGTACAGATAATATGCCAACACTTATTGAAAAATAGATCATTAAGAAGCCATCAGGTCCAGGAGCTTTATCCACTGGCATATGCTTGACCACATTGTCCATCTCCTCCATAGTGAAAGGTTTAGTTAGTGCCTCCAGACCTGGCACATGCTGTAGGAAGGATTTCAGGTCAAAACCCATATTAATACCCATAGAGGTGCCCATTCTTCCTTTAAAAGCACCCAAAATAACACCCTGAATTTGAGAGGGATCAGAAGTGACAGTACCATCAGGTAACTTCAGGCTGGCAATATAATTTCTTCTAAATCTTTCAGTGGCCATTGCATGAAAGAACTTAGTGTTCTCCTCACCTACATTAATGTGCCTGATGGTGCATCGCTTCTTCCAATATAAGAACTGCAGATGTAACAGGTGTTCCACATGCCACTTAACAATCTTCTTGAAGTTAAACTCTTGCCTGAACAAGGGCCTTAATTCCTCCAGTTTGTTAAGAAAAATAATTATATTGTTACATTTTGCAATTAGCAGCTTCAACTTAGAAATACCTAGCTTCCACTTACTCAAATCCTGCCTTAAAGTTTTCAACTTATCAGCAATGACAGCAGTGCTGTGATATTTATGGGAGGGTTTAGCCCAGGATTTTTCCACACATTCAAAAAAACCCTCCATCATAACCCAAAAGTTTTTAAACCTGGAGATTTTACACTTTGGCATGTTGGTCTTAATCACAACCATACATGGGACATGATCAAAAGTTGTCCTAGCTAAAGGCAAAACTTTAGTCATGGGGTAGCTTGAGATCCAATTTGAAGAAGTGAAGAACCATTCCTATTGCTCTAGCAGAGGGGAATCTTGCATGTTAGACCAAGTGAAAGATCTCCCTTTGAGGGGAAGTTCCAAAAGACCCAAGTTCCCAATTATTTCATTAAATATGAAAACGTCATTAATGTCTCCCCCAGGAAGGTTTCTATTATCCAAAGATCTTATAAAATTGAAGTCACCAATGATCAGTCAGTTCTCATCCACAGGAATATCAATGTTATAAAGCCAGTTCACAAAATTGTCTCTAGGTTCACCTTGGCAAGGACCATAAACAGACACAAGATTCCATTTCTCATTATTGCACCTAGAAGTGAAATTAATGGTGATAGCAAAAGTTCCACCAGCAGACCATAAAGAATTGCAGAATTCCAAACAACTAAAATCCCACAAAATGCACCACCAGAAGGGGCAAAAGCGAAAAGTGTCAAACTATTTGGGGCAAAAGGATTTTATCTCTCTAACATCAAAGTTCATGCACTTGGTCTCTTGAAAACAAGCCACCACACACTGGCTTTCAATAATTTTCTGCCTAATAGCACGTTTCCTATCAGGAGAATTCAGCCCCTAACATTCCAACATAAGATGGACCAACTCTTAAAGTTTTTGCTACTCATTAATAAACTGAGACAATAAAGAGTAGAAGCACACTACATAATAGTGTCTTAAGAATCCCAAACATAACAGGTAGCCGAGCATGATCTCAGAATTATTACAGATCCCAACAAGTTCAAAGCATAACAGTTCACAGAAATAAAAACCAAAATAAACAGCCAAATTATAGGCTTGCCAAAGCCAACATATCATGGAGAGATCAATCATCAGACATCTGGTCATTGGCATCATCAGGATTGGCCATAAGCCTTTCCACAGTCAGCTTCTCAGCTAGAATTCCCATGTGTAGGCCCACTTCTTGGAGATCTCTGACGAGCGTGGGGGTGGAATATCTCCAACCCCATGAGCTTCACCAGTAGGCTGATCTTCCTCCATTGGTTTGCTGCGAGGCTTCTTCTTCTTGTGGTGGTGCTGCAGTTCTTGGAAGACGGGCTTAAAACCATCACGCTTCACTGAACCCCGAGTGCAGCGACGAACAGAGGTCTCCACAACAGGAGTTGGGGCCATGGTCTTGCGGCGCCTGGTTTTCTCCTTGTCACACTGCGCTTCAAAAGTAAAGGAAGCATTAGTCCCAGGTTGAGAGGGCACAATGTCAGTGTTTCAAGAGGTCTCCACAGGCAGATCACAAGAAGTGAGTTCAGAAAACAGAGCACGAGCAACTGGCCGTGGTCTGGCCGGGGAGAGAATCTAAGTCTCCTTCCATTGCAATGCAGATAGGACTTGCACATCATCAAAAGCAATATTCTAGGAGTGCTTGGACAAAATGATAGGCTGAACTTGAGGCAGAGGCATCTGCAGAGGAACTTTAGTTGAAGGGTAGAGCTTGAACACAGCTTCAAAAGATCGACGCTAGGCCATCTCCGGAGGAAGCACCGGGCCATAAACAACTTTGATGGCACCCACCACAATGCGATCATACTAAATCAGAGGCGGATGATAAGGAACAATCACCCAATCATTGGGATTGAACAGCAACAGTGGAGGCTGCTGAGGCCCAATTACTGCCTCCTGAACATTTGGGATCTGCATAGTCTAACTGAAGAGAAACATCGATAACAACAGATTCTTGATCCTAGGCCACGGGCACCTCATTCCGCTGAACCTCATCTTCATCACCCCAAATAGCATTGCCCCAGTTATCATTGTCAACGTGATCATCCATGGGAGGTGGAACTGGGGGCAGGTCTTTCCAACCAATTGCCGGATACGGCGGCAGAACAAAGTTATGAAAATCTGGCCATGGAACTCCTGGCAGAGGGTGCGGGTTACCATCTAGGGGGCATAGGATCTTCATCGCCAGGCATCTGATCAGCAAAATTTGCTCCAAGAATATAGCAAGGAGCAGTCCAAGAAACCTTTGCCCCCCATAGGTAGCATAGTCAGTGAATACAACATCACAAGGGACCAAGATGTCCTCAGGGAAGGAGGCAAAAACAATTGATCTGACCAAGTACGGATCATCCTCTACCCAAAGCTGGAACTTGCCAAATGTGTTAACAGCAGCCCGGATGTTATCCATAGTACGCAAATCAAATGGAATACCAAGAAACATAATACAACCATCTCTAAACCCCTGGGTGCCCCTAAAACCAACCCCTTCATCATGCTTGAGGAAATGCACAAAAGTATCATTACCCAGAGGCTGCGGTGGAAGTTGGAGGAGCGAGAAGCGAACTGCAGCATCCCTGACCCAGAACAGACCAACACCACAGACCTAGGGCTGCGCCGAACGAACGTGAACACCGCGAGCTTCCAAGAAATCCCCAACAGCTTCTCTGGCCGGGCCAATCTAGTCCAGCGATGACAGCGGCAGCACTTCAGCAACCATAAAAACTTCATGTCGCCGGATGATTGGCGCCGGCGGGGTGACGAAGGTCTGAGGCAGGCGGTTGGCACCACCATCAATAATGTGGTGACCAGCCGGCACATACCGGAGAGGATCAATGGCAAAGACGGCCATGCTATCTGGGGTTGCAGGCGGCAGAGAAGATGGCAGCGGAGGCCTCGCCGGAGGGCTACCAAAGGGGGTTTTTGGGGCAAATCTGACGGGACTTGGCGTGGGAAGCTCATCAGAGGAACATGACGAGTCAATAATGTGGAAGGAGGCAGGGGTGGCGGCTGTCCCGATACCAGTATTGGGAAGCGGAGAAGCCAGGGGATATTTCCGTTTCCAAAATAATCCCTTCTCAATAGAAAACTTGTTACAGTCCCTTCTTTTTTGGCCCTGGCGTGACCATGCCAGAGAAACAAGATTCGATAGACAATTCCTTTCAAAGTGGCCAGATAAATGACATTTTGGACAAGTGAGAATTTCGTCAACCATATTACCAATTAGAGCAGCAAAAGCGCAATTAGCATCTTGCGAGGACGGGATTTCCAGGGGAGGAGCGCGTGGGCTACCCTCATCCACAGGCCCAACATGGCAAGGGGCAGAGCGTGGGCTACTCACTTCCATTGGCCCAACATGGCTACTAGGCCCAGCATTGATATTTGAACCAGGGGACTCACATGCATGCAACAAAGGAGGCAAAGATTGCGTACCCTGGCGAGAATTAAGGCGGTCATGAACCACGGGAGAATTCACCGTGCCAAAGATGATCGACGGTGAAGCCACCGTCCACTACAGATCAGTCGTGGCAGGAGGATGAATAATCACATGCTCATTTGCCAGAATAGAAGAACCAGCAGCTTCAGTAGCAGCAATACACTCCTCCATAGCAGGATACCTATAACCTTTGCACACATCATAATTTTGAAATGTAGCAAACGATAATTTCTTACGAACAACAAGGGAAGACTTGAAAGGAGACTTCACCGGCGGGCGATACGTCGCCAATAATCCCAGGGAGGCACGGCGTTTGGACGGACTAACCAAAATCCACTCAGCATCACATTCCTTCTTCCAAATCTTGAACTCCCGACCGCAATTTGGACCTCCATTGCCCCAAAGGTGAAAGTAGCATTTGAATTGCGGGCAAGAGAAAGATCTGAGATCAAAAATATGAAAACCAACCTCCTTGCACGAAACATTAAAAGAAAAAACCTTGTCACTTATAGTGGAGACAAGGAACTCAATGGCCGAACCACCAAGAGCTGATTCAAGAGCAATCGCCACCGAATCCTGAGTGAGACGGAAATCATGCCTACTGAATGATACCACCAGGGTGAAAGAACCCATATTCTCCATGGGATGTACCACAAGACCAGAAGCATTATAGATCTCATCTGCAAAAACTCTACCCTTGGAGAAATCCAAGCCAAGGGTAGATCCAGAGGGGGAACCCATGGAAAAGGGTATGGGGAATAGATCAGAGGATGCCAGAGAGGATGATCGGAGCCAAACACCAATTTAGTGGAAGGGGGTGGAGATCGCCGGTGCACTATGGTTTAGGGGTGGGTGGGTGGGTGGAGGCGCCATGGGATCGCCGGTAATCATGTGGTACAAAATTACTGTAGTTACAGGTAGGTGTCGAAGAAAACTTTGTGTGGTTTGTCCTACTCCTGTCGCGATGTCGTCCACCTCACCTGAGGTGCTCCATCGACAAAAGCATGCACCAAACTAGACATCACGACTCCTAACCATCTTTCGCCGCCTTAGATCTCCTTCCCATCCGCCGGCACCAACCGCAACTGCATTACCATCATCGACTCAGCAGATGAACCTAAGGAGTACACGGGTCGATGATACGTCTCCAATGTATCGATAATTTATGAAGTATTCATGCCATGTTTACTATTGTTTTATATGATTTTGGTATGATTTGATTAGAACTAACCTGGACTGACGCTGTTTTCAGAAGAACTACCGTGGTCTTGTTTTCGTGCAGAAATAAAAGTTCTCGGAATGCGCTGAAAATCAACAGAGAATTTTTTGGAAAATATAAAAAATACTGGAACAAAAATCTACCGGAGGGGAGTCCCGGGGGACCCACGAGGGTGGGGGGCGCGCCGACCCCCTGGGCACGCCCCTGTGCCTCCTGGACTCCCCGAGGGCCTCCCTGACGTGAAATCAATGCCAACTTCTCCTATAAATACAGAAACCTTCGGGAATTAACCTAGATCGGAAGTTTCGCCGCCGCAAGCCTCTGGAGCCACGAGAAATCAATCTAGGCCCTCTCTGGCACCCTTCCGGAGGGGGCCATCATCACTAGAGGCCATGGAGGAGGAAGCAAAAGGGGGAGAACCTCTCCTCCTCTCTCTGAGTGGTGCCGGAGTGCCATCGGGAGGGGAATCATCGCCGCGGTGATCGTCTTCATCAACATCACCACCATCATCAGCATCCTCATCTCTTTTACGCGGTCCACTCTCCCACACCCCGCTGTAATCCCTACTTGAACATGGTGCTTTATGCCACATATTATGATCCAATGATGTGTTGCCATCCTATGATGTTTTGAGTAGATATCCTTTGTCTTTGGGTTGATTGATGATATAGATTGGTATGAGTTGTATGTTTTATTTTAGTGCTGTCCTATGGTGCCCTCCATGTCGCGCAAGCGTGAGAGATTCCCTCTGTAGGGTGTTGCAATATGTCCATGGTTTACTTATTGTCTGTGTTGCTTCAGTGACAGAAGCATAAACACGGTTAAGTGGGTCACGGCGTATGGGATAAAGGGGACTTGACGCTTTAAGGCTATGGTTGGGTTTTACCTTAATGATCTTTAGTAGTCGCGGATGCTTGCTAGAGTTCCAATCATAAGTGCATATCTGATCCAAGACGAGAAAGTATGTTAGCTTATGCCTCTCCCTCATATGAAATTGCAATAGTGATTACCAATCTTGTTAACAATTGCCTAGGATAATTCCACACACCGATCCATCATTATTCCACACTTGCTATTTATAATATTTAGTATTATATTCTAACTTTATGATAACAGGACCTACTTTTATGTTTTAGCTATCCGATACCATGCAAAGTTATCCTCTTCATACCCACAACGTAGTTTTATTTCTCATTTCTAGTTGGAAGCAAACGTTCGGTGTACGTAGAGTCGTATCAGTGGCAGATAGGACTTGAGAGAATATTGATCTTACATTTAGCTCCTTCTGGGTTCGACACTCCATACTTATCACTTCCACCTTTGGGAATTGCTATGATGATTCCCTGCACTTGGGGATTATCAAGCTCTTTTCTGGCGCAGTTGCCGGGGAGCAATAGCGTGGGGTTGATATTCTCGTGTGTGCTTGTTTGCTTTCTTCACTAAGTAGATTTTGTTTTTCCTTTTTGTTTCTCTTTAGTTGTGGGTGAAACATACAATTTTTTTTTAAAATAATGAAAATACAAAAAAATTTACTTGCCTCTCATGCCTAAAAAGTTTTTCAATAAGAGAAGTGATTGGAAGGTTATGCATTGAAGAAGTGAGGGTCGACCTTGAGCACTTGTGTTCATGCTCATGGAAACAATGTAAAAAAAATTCATGGAAGCTTATCTTAAAATAATTATCCCCTTGTATATATCCATTTTATTATAAAAATAATGTGCCAAGCTTTGGTTTTAGGATGATTAGATTGCTTGTTTACTATGTGCAGTACAAAAACAGAAACTTTCGCTGTAGTGCGTGAATTTACATTTTTTACTGGAAAGTCAAATGGGTCTCAAACGTTTTGAAAATTACTTCTGTACAAATTGTTTAAATTTTCATATTTGTTTTAGAATTTTTTGGAGCTACATAAGTTTACTAAACTTCCAGATTACTACAGACTGTCCTGTTTTTGACAGATTCTGTTTTCTATGTGTTGATCGCTTATTTTGATGAATCTATGGGTAGTATCGGGGGGTATGAACCATGGTGAAGTTGAAATACATTAGATAAAGTGCTAATATGAAATTGGAATGAGTTTTCAACAGTACCTAAAGGTAGTGATTTGCTTTAGTATACTAACGGAGCTCACAAAGTTTTTGTTAAGTTTTTGTGGATGAAGTGTTCGAAGAACGAGGAGTACCGATGTGAGAAGAATAAAGAGAGGCAAGAGTTCAAGCTTGGATACGCCCAAGGCACCCCAAGTAAATATTCCAAGGATACTCAAGCATCTAAGCCTGGGGATGCCCCAGTTGGCATCCCATCTTTCTTCTTCAACAATTATCGGTATACCTCGGTTTTTGTTTTGTTCACATAATTTGTGTCCTTTGTGTTTTTGTTTTTCCTTTAAGAACCATGCTAGTATGAGATAGCCATTCATTGATTTATAGAATGCTTCATGTTCTTCACTTATATCTTTTAAGTATGATCTTATAGAATTGCTCTTTGCGCTTCACTTAAATCTTTTGAGTATGGTTTTATGGAATGCTTCGTGTGCTTCACTTATATATTTTGAGCTTGGATATTGGTTAGTCTATATTAATTTTAGAATGCTCCATGAACTTCACTTATATCTTTTGGAGTATGAATAATAGTATAATCTAAAGTGGGGTTGGAAGAGTGTCAACTTTATGAATTAGTGATCCCACTATTCCGAATGAGAAGAATTTTGCTTATGTGGAGAGTAGAAAAATTTCTATGCTTGTAGATCATGAAAAGAATGCTTTATGTGATGGTTATATTGTTGAATTCATTCATGATGCTAGTGAAAATTATTATGAGGAAGGAATATATGCTTGTAGGAGTTGCAATAATATCATGTTTCCTCTCTATGTGCTTAAAGTTTTGAAGTTATACTTGTTTTGCCTTCCTATGCTAGTTGATCCTTGTTCCTACAAATTGTGTGCTCACAAAATCCCTAGGCATAGGAAGTGAGTTAGATTAAATGTGTAGCCATATTCTTCATAATGCTCTGTTTATGTTTCAACTCTTATCTTTTATGTGAGCATCATTGAAATCATCATGCCTAGCTAAAAGGCATTAAAGAAAAGCGCTTGTTGGGAGACAACCCAATATTTACCCTTACTGTTTTTGTGTGTTTACATGATTAACCTACTGTAGTAATCATGTTTTATAGCTTTTGTTTCAATAAAGTGCCAAGTAAGACCTTTGGGAAGACTTGGGTGAAAGTTAATGTAATCTTGCTGTAAAAAACAGAAACTTTGTACTCACGAGATTAGCCGTCATTTTTTACAGAAGAGTGCTTTTGAGTTGATTCCTTTGGCAAAAGATTAATAGACAGATTCCTCACGTCCAACAATTTATGTCATAATTTTTGGAGTAGCATAAGTATGGTTGCTGTTCAGATCATTACAGACTATTCTGTTTCTGACAGATTCTGTTTTGATTGCATAGTTTGCTTGTTTTCTAGTTTCTATGGCTTACATTTCTCAATATAAATTGTAGAAATGGTAAACAACTCACACTTCATCCAAAGGGCAATAGAGTTGATGTAGTTGCCCTCCGTGATTGAATCTCCCTCCGACAGGGTGCTGAAAAAGGTCCCTAGATGGGATCTCACAGGTACAGAAGGTTGTGGCGGTGTAAAAGTGTTCTCGTGGATGCCTCTGGTGGTTTGGGGATATATGGGAATATATAGGCGAAAGAATTTGGTCAGGAGGTGCACGATGGGCCCACAAGGGTGGGGGGCGCGCCCTCCGTCCTTGTGGCCGCCTCGTGGCTCCTCTGACTTCATCTCCAAGTCTCCTGGTTGTCTTCTGGTCCAAGAAAAATCATCGCGGAGATTTTATTCCGTTTGGACTCCGTCTAGTATTCCTTTTCTGCGAAACTCAAAAACAGGGAAAAAACAGGAACTGGCACTGGACTCTAGGTTAATAGGTTAGTCCCAAAAATAATATAAAATAGCATATTAATGGATAAAAAACATCCAAAAAAGATAATATAATAGTATGGATCAATAAAATAATATAGATACGTTGGAGACGTATCAAGGTCGCACTCTTTTGTTTCTGCTTATGTTATGCATTGCTTAATATTACCTGCTACTTTATCGTCCTGTTCACCTCTTAGACTCCAAGTCAGGTCCAAATTAATGTTCAAACTTGAGTTTTAAAATTACTTGTGGGGCACATATCGAGGCCACAATGAATAGTATCTCTGTCTATTATCTGGTTCACCTAGGGTATGCCTATGTTGTTCATCTTGGGTGGGAAACAAATAGTAAAGCAATCATCATCTGTCTTTTTATTAAATTAATTCTATCATCATCCTGCTATCATTATTTTTGGATCAGTCCACTAGTTGTTACCATCACTCTAGATTTCTGCATGCTCTCCTTACATAATCTCATTATATTTTTTCGTATGCATGTCAGATATTGTACACAGTCATGTTGAACATGTACAGAAAAAGAGAAGAGTTTTGCACGACAATACAATGTCATGCAGACATTGCTCCATGGTGGGTTCAATTGAAACCCCCCTTCCAGATTGTAATCGAGAGGAAGATATCTGTTCTGAGGCGGATTCAGATGCAGCTGACCACTCCTATATACCCCCCAAGGTGTTTGCTCTAACTTGGCATGATGATGTTGGTCATATCATGCATATGTTGCCTTGCGGTGCCTACTTACGACATCATATATGTCATCTGCTTAGTTTAGACATGTTATTTAATGCCACCTGTTTAGTTTCTATATCATATATGGGAATTATGCAGTCTCATCTCTTTTAGCCAGCCATAACATATGTGAAATATGCAATGCCATCCTGTTTAACCAGGCATCATATATTTGAATGATACCTTGCCCATCCTTTTCTTCATTACATTTCCATTTGTCGACAATGTGTGTACATTAAACTACCCTTCCTGTGAATCAGCTATTTGAGTGGGTGATGGAATAATATGGAGTGAGAAAACAAGGTCTTCAGAGCAGACAGTGCTACCCGTCGAAGCAGATCTCTTGCTGGGTCCTGATAGCTCCTCAGAGCTGGATTCAGAGACAGATGACCAGTCCTATTGCTCCACCGAGGTGTATGCTCTAACTTGGCATGGTTATACTGCTTATATCATGCATATGGTGTCTTGCCTTGCATAGTTTAGACATCATATACACAATATTCAACACCATGTTCTTAGTTCAGACATCATATATGTGAATGCCCTCTGCTTAGCATATAAGTTATGTATGTGAATTAAATCATGCGATCCTGATTACTTAGATAACATGTATGTGAATTATATCATGCAAACCTGTTTACTAAAGGCATCATATAATTATCTCATGCCATCCTGTTTAGTTAGTCATCATATCTTTGAATTATGTCATGCTATGCTATCTAGTTAGATAGACATAATATATGTGAAATTATGTCATGGTATCCTTTTTAGTTAAACAATATACATGTCAGCTATTTCATGCCCTCTTTTTTCCATAGTATCTATTGCATCTGTCTCTCATACAATGTCTGTACGTTCAACTATGCTTCCTGTTTATCAGCCATTTGAATTGGAGCAGGTGATGACAATATCTAGCGGAGTAAAAACATGGTCTTCAAATAAAACAGTGCTACCTCTTGGTGGAGATAGCACCCCGGTTGTACATGCATGAGAACCAGCCCTACCACACATAACCTAGACATTCACAGATTGTACCCCTATTGCGATGGACAGAGAACCAGCTTCACCCAATCTAACCCCAACCTCAGCAGATAGTAACCCAGTTCCTGTTGACACAAAACCATCTCCACCAAAGAGCTCCCAAACAAGAGTAGTTAGTAAGGCAGCTCCAATGCCCAAAGCGCCAGTACTACCACGGCGAACCCCAACTCCACCAGTTAGTACACCTATTCCCGTGGAGGAAGCACAACCACCCATTCATAGTTTAGCATCTATCGCATTTGTTGTTGTTAAATCCTATGTGCGTATCTTCCCATCATGGAAATATTATACTAAAGATGAAGGAAAATACCAGTTGCAGGTGTTTGTCCAGGAGTTATGTGTAAGTAATGTTATTCATGGCAATTACTTTGCTTTGTCCCATACATTCTACCTCCATGATGGTTATAATACAACAAATTTTCCCATTTTTCTCTATAGAGAAGGACCGATTTGGAAACTCAGGATGAGGTAACCTGTGCTAATACCTCTGCTATCTTCAAGAACGCTCGGTGGAAGTATCAGAATTACCTGAAGAAAACGTACTTCACTAGCATGGAAACTCATACAATTCCCTTACGTTCTCCTGCGACACATTTACTGGACGATGACTGGGAACGCCTTGTTTTGTACTGGTCCCGGACCAAGAATGTGGTAAGGTCTATGAGCTAATTTTATATTTTTAAGTACTATATGACTGCGTATTACTGTACTCTGTTGATGTAGAACAAGTGCATAAACCTGAAGAAGAACTGCTCTCATTTTAGATTCCATTGCTATCGTGCATACTGCTTTGCTATTGTATCACTGTATTTAATCATACAAACATATTTTTAAATTGAAGGATCCGATCGAAAGCTCTTCTGAAGTTGTTTCAGTTATGTACTTGTTTTGCTGCCATGTTTATTTGCACGAGTGGCCAATTTAGACGGCCAGTGTATGTAATATGCTGCTTTGTTCCCTATATTTGCACTGGTGGCTAACTTTGATGCCCTGTGGATGTAATATCTGTAATAGCCATAATAGCCTAGCGTTAGTTTCTTGCTTATATATTTCCTTATTGTCTTGTTTAGTTGTTTGCTTGTAGTCACTACAGTTCTTTTTCTGCGTTTTTCTAGTTGCCACAATAACCTATTTTTATAATTAGGCCACAATAACCATGCCAACACACGGACTGTTGTAAACATGGTCATGCTACCGGCAGTCGTGACCATGGGCCTCCTACGGGCCGTAGGATCCATGGGCCTTCTACGGGTCGTCTAATCTATGCGCCTTCTACGGGACGTATAATCATTTCGCCAAACATGGGCCGTACTATTCGTGGACCAATAACGGTCCGCAAAATGGGTCGTAAACGGGCTAATTTGGAAATCGTCTATTTTATGGCCCGACCATAAGGGGTCATTAATAGGCCGTATTTAATGACGCTAGGAAAACAGCCCAATGGGTTAACAGGCCACAAACGGGCCGACTGTAACCACGGGCTGAATTTTGCCCACAAGCAGAACAGGCCAGTAATGGACCGTAAGTAACCGAATTCTGGAAATGAGCCCAAGAATAAATGTGCCCTTAGAAGGCCGAAAGTTAACATGGGCTGGAAACGACCGACGGAATAATGGGTCGTTAATGGGTATAAAGCGCCACACTATTCATTATGGGCCAGTTTCACCTCGGGCCTTTAATGGGCCTAGAGTTACAAAGGGCCTCGTATGGGCGGAAAGACGTCATGGGCCATACATGGGCCGGAAGTTACAATGGGCTGGAATCATATTCGACGGCCCAGATGACGCTACTGGTCCTAATTCGGATAGATCATAATGGGCCGTGAGTTCGTAGGCTGTAAATGGGCTATATGCGAACAGGACATTAACAGGCTTTCCGTGGGCCGGCCCGCTACCTTTTGACCAAGTCAAACGGGCCGGGCTTTTCACCGGAATGGACCTCTGTTGGCCCGTGCCACATGTCGACGTACCATAGGCGCTTTTGGACCAATGAGTGGATGACATCTGTCCCAATGGTGAGCCGACATGTGGTTCCTCTCGCCATTGAGAATTTTATACATGGAAAATCCCCATTGCTCCAGGCTGTTAACGGGTTATCGGATTCAAACCAGAACCTCATAGCTTAACGGCGACCAGTTACGGTAGATGCCACGTGTCGGTTACCCTTGACGAAAGCACTTCCATGACGTGCCATTTATCGTCATGGAAGTGGACACTTCCGTGATGATAATTTTTGTATTGTATGGAACACTTCTACGACAGCATAGGTATGACTATCTTGATTCTGTCATAAAATCATCATGGATGTACATGCATGACAGAAAATGTCACCTACTATGACAAACATGTATCATCACGGAAGTGTATTTTTTATGTAGTGCCCAGCATAGCTATGGGCCTTATGGGCCAAGAGAGACAACACACCAGCCCACAAGGGGCTGGTGCGCCCCTATAGAGGCCGGCCCTATGAGGAAAAGGAAAGAGGAGAGGGAAAGGAAAGTGTGGAGTAGGACTCCCCCTTCCTTCCCTCTCCCCCTCCCCTCTTTCCTTCCCCCTTCTTCATACAAGGAAAGGTGGGCGCAGGAGGGCAGGAGCCCTAGTGCCGGCGGCCAGCCCTTTGGGCGCGCCCTGGCTGCCTCCCCTCCCCTCCCACCTATATATATGTGGGGAGGGGGCGCCACAGAAGGACACCACATTGTCCTAGCCGTGCGCGACGCCCCCGTCCACCGCATACTCCCTCGGTCATATTTTCGTAGTGCTTAGGCGAAGCCCTGCGGAGATCACATCACCATCACCGTCACCACGCCGTCATGCTGCCGGAACTCATCTACTACCACGTCGACTTGCTGGATCAAGAAGGTGGAGGATGTCACCGAGCTGAACGTGTGCAGAACGTGGAGGTGCCAAGCGTTTGGTACTAGATCGGTTGGAGCATGAAGAAAGTTCAACTACATCAATCGCGTTGTGAAATGCTTCCGCTTACGGTCTACGAGGGTACATAGACACACTCTCCCCCTCTCGTTGCTATTCATCTCCTTGATAGATCTTGCGTGTGCATAGAAAAAATTTGTTTTCCATGCAACGTTTCCCAACAGTGGCATCCGAGCCAGGTCTATGCGTAGATGATATGCATGAGTAGAACACAAAGAGTTGTACGCGGCGATAGTCATACTACTTACCACCAACATCATATTTTGATTCGGCGGTATTGTGGGATGAAGCGGCCCGGACCAACCTTACATGTCCACGCACATGAGACCGGTTCCACCGACAGACATGCAACTAGTTTTGCATAAAGGTGGCTGGCGGGTGTCTGTTTCTCCTACTTTAGTTGAATCGAATTTGACTACGGCCGGTCCATGAAGAAGGTTAAAACAGCAAACTTGATGAAACATTGTTGTGGTATTTGCGTAGGTAAGAACGGTTCTTGCTAGAAGCCCATAACAGCCATGTAAAACTTGCAAGAACAAACTAGAGGATGTCTAACTTGTTTTTGCAGGGCATATTGTGATGTGATATGGTCAAGATATGATGTGATATATATTGATGTATGAGATGATCATGTTTTGTAATATCGACAACCGGCAGGAGCCTTAGGGTTGTCTCTTTATTGTATGAAGTGCAAACGCCATGTAATTGCTTTACTTTATCACTATGCGTTAGCGATAGTTGTAGAAGCAATAGTTTGTCGGCGTCATGGGAACGGGGGTCCCCAGACTTGCCTGCCTGCGGCCCACGGCGTGGCTCCACCAGCAGCCCTGTACAGCCCATCTTCACCAGCAAACACTCAAGACCCTCGCGAGGGTCCAAGCCTCGCGAGGCGGACAACGCAAGACCTCCTCGGGGGCGGCCTCACCAAGCTGGCTCGCGAGAGGCGGAGATATCAAGGAAAGGGGCACCTCGCGAGGTTCCTATGAAGCAAGCCATGACGATCGGGAACAGGCGGGCGCTAGGCGGGCGCCAGCGTGCAGTGTCCTTGTTTCCTCTTTGGAGCTAAAGAGGCAAGCGCGGCGAGGAGTCCCAAGGCATCAGGCAAAGGTTTCCATATTTGTGCAACGAGACCAAGGCCAGCAGGATGACAGGATGGAGGTCACCGTGGAGCCCAAGACGGCGTCACCACCAGAGCCTTTGGCAGCGAACACCACCTTTAGTCAGGATAACTTGTACTAGTTGTCTCCCTTCGAATTTGGCCGTTGTGGCATCCCTTCCCGCCAGCCTTTGGGAAGAGGACCAGGGCCTCAATAAATAGGGCTAGCCACCACGGTAGGAGGGGGAGAGAGGCAACAGATCCGAGGACCATTCAGATCATCCTGATCCACACAAACTCACCAAGCACAAGAGCACCTCTCCTCAGGAGGCTGTTCTTCCCTTGTAACTGTTCATCCTCAGCCCAAGAGGCAATCCACCACACGACACTGGAGTAGGGTATTACACCACATCGGTGGCCCGAACCAGTATAAATCTTGTGTCCCTTTGTTCTGCGACTTTGTCGCGCTGAGCCTTGAGATCGCGGTGAGAGAGAGTGCTCGGGGGAGGAGAGATCTTCGTGCGCACCCCAGTGTTCAAACCTCGATGGTTTTGCCGGAACCCGAAATCCGACATTTGGCGCGCCAGGTAGGGGTGCGCCGAAGCCTCTCTTCCATCAGCAGACCCGCTAGCACTCTGCAGCGCCGATGTCCGGTGACCTGAGGGCCGACGCCGACCACTGAGCAGCATGGCCAGCCCGGGCAGCCTCGTCCGCCCAAGAAGACCTTAACCCCGCGCTCCAGGCGGCACGTGCATCACCAAACGCTGCAGGGCGAGGGCGGCGCGGTCCGATGCCATCCACCCTTACTCCGCGGCGCGCGCGGGCCGCCACAAGGGCCTCAAGCTACGCTGCGGCGACGGCGCCGCACACCCGAAGGGAACAAGCGAACATGAGGGCCGCGCTCACAGTGCCACGGAAGCTTCTGCAATGCTGACTAATGGAGAGCGGCTGAGATGCATTGCTGGAGCGCATTGCCGAGCTGTTGGACGCCGCAGCCAGGGGTACCCCACCTTTCTGCTCCTTCCATATGCCTCAGGCTGTGGCCGGATCGCACAGTGGCTCTCGTCGTGCCCGCGTGCTCCCGGGCGCACCAGGAGGTTTCGTCGGCATCGACGCGACCAGCGGCGCCAGACACCCAACCGCACCTGTGCCTCCCTCGATGGGCGCAGGCGTGAGCATTGCCACACACGGTCCCGGTAGGATGCCACCCTACCATCCTCGGAGCGGCGCGCCGGGCCGGGCGACGTGGAGCGCGGGGCACTTCAGTGAGGTTTCCGGGGCGACGGCTCCGGAGGCCTATGTGCCCCGCATGATGGACCAGGAGTACACGCCGGAAGATGACCCCGGCATGTTCCTCGAGCCGGGTTGGGAATAGGAGACGTTGGAAGTTGAGGCCTTCCAGGAGCCACCCGGGAACCTCGCCGACCATGCCGGCGACAACGGCTACAGGGTACCACTAATCTCTTAGGAGGAGGCTTACGCTAACCATGGGTCGCAAGTGAATCAGGTCACAACGGTGGACGACGGCCCCAGCACGGCAGCCTCCCTTTCACCAGGGAAGCGCAATGGGGGCTGCGTGGGAGGAGCCGGGAGCACGGCCCCTCCCCGCATCACATGGAGCAAGGCGTCGCCCGGAGGTAGGCCCTCTGCCGGGGAGGCACTGGCGAGCCTTCCCCCCAGGAGAGGGCCCGTGGTCGCCGAGGGTGCCGCTAGCGTCCCCTTTGCCCCTTGGCATCGTCCTGGTTTCCGGACGCCCCAACGGTGGTCGAGGGTGGCGCAATGCGGGGCCTTCGTCTGGCGATATGAAGCAAGGCTCACGCCTGTGAAGGTCTCCGCTCGTGACACTCTCACCTAATAATGAGTGGGGCTGTACACGCCCCGGAGTCTCCGGAGTGCCGCCCTCAGGCCTCGGGGGCTCCCGCCCACGTACTAGTGGAAGCACCATGCTCCGCGCTGGTGAGAAGACTCAAAGACAAAGAAGACTAGCTAGGTGCCAGACGCGGCTATTTGCTTCTGGATTCTCTTTCTTTTTTGAAGCTTGAATTTGCAGCCTTTCGATCTTGGATTTAAAGTTGCGTTTCGATTTTGGGGGGAGCATCCTTTTTCGCTCGTGTCAACTCAGTGAGTTTCTGGATTCGCGGTTTGTTTTGAGATTTTGCGTCCGTTGTTTTCCCCCCCTCCGAGCGCCTCGTGAGCGGGGACTGACAGCAACGTACGCGCACCATGCGCGCGTCCTGCCCTCACTAGCGCTTGTTCCTCGCGAGGCCCTCTCGGGTTGGCTGGCGGACCCCTCTGAAAACTAAGACTTCGTGAGCTTGCAAGGGGACTCCCCCAGGAGAAGTTCGCAGCTGCCGAGTCAGCCTGAAGCCCGACCGGACCAAAGTAAGTCACGACAGTAATTTACGGCGGCAAACCCGCAAGGGGGCTCGCAAGCACACAAAAGCGTGTTTTTTAACCTGGCCTAAGGAGTAAAATGGTAGTCTATTTTACATAAGGGGCTCCCCCTTTCCAAAATGCTCTTACAATGTGAAGGGCTGGACCCAAGCTTTCGCGTGCAGGTTCAAAACGAAGGAGCGCGGGCTCAGTCGGACATGGCGCCCACCTCATCTCCCGAACCACTCCCGGATAGACTGCTGGTGCCGTCGCCGACATTATCTTCGCCATCATCAACCACGACGCCCTCGTCTACCGTGACCACCACTGCATCGTCGTCAGAAGCAAAGGCCCTAACCAGAGCATCCACCTTGTCATCCACCCAGCGTGCTAGGTTGCCCCGCATGGCCTCAGGCACTAGGGAAATAGCGGCGTCAAAGTCAAAGTCAGGATTCGTGTTCAGGAGATGGCTGAAGACGCGGGAGAATGCGTGCCCGAGAAGGCCTCGGCTCTTTTCGTCCACAAGCTCGCGAGCCCTCTCAGCATGGCTCTCCAGGCGCGCCACAACATCAGTGAAGAAGCGGAGATGGCTGGCGTAATCCTCGGCGTGGGGATGAGGGGCATGCTCATCGCAGATGGTACCAAGCGCCTGGTTGGCCTTCGCCTGAGGTCCCGAAGCATGGGAGCGTGCTCGTGCAGTAGCGTCTATCGGCGAAGTGCCTCCTCCCTGCGCTGCTGCGCGAAGGACTCGGCGCTGGCAACCCGCTGCTTATGAGAGAGCAGCTCAACATGGACGGAGGCCAGCTCGGCCTACACAGAGGTCAGGGCGGCCGAGGAAGCCCTCTCGCACTGTTCCGCTTCAGCCAGCGCTGACTTGAGGGCAGTGGTCCTACCCATAGCTTCGGCTTCCACGAGCGCCAGCTTCAGGTCGTACCTGCCCGCGAGGTCCGCGCGAGCCTCGGCCACCCGGCGGTCGACCTCCTCCTGAGCCTTGGCCTCACGCGCACCAACGACATCCTCTACTTGGTCGACCTGGCGGTCCCTCGTCTCCAACCGCTCAATTTCGAGGCTGTGCTCCGTGGCCTCCAGCAGCAGTGCTTCTTCGCGCCTCAAGATGTCCTCCTCGTGGGACAGTGAGCCCTTCATCGATGCTAAGGCGGCTTTGCGCGCCTCCACCTGCTGCTCCAAGGAGGCGTTCAAGGCCAGGAGCTCCCACCTGCGCTCCTCAGCGATCGCGCGGCGACAGTCTGCCTCCCTGGCCTCCTCCAAGGCTTGGACACTGGCTTCGCGCGAGGTTGCCAGGGATGCCTCGGCCTTCACATTAGCGTGCTCACGCTGAAGGCGCCCAAGGTTGATAGCCACCTTCAGTTGATGCAACTCCTCCACCAACCAGAGACCCTTGGCTTCAAGGCGCGCGTCAACATCCATGAGTTCTCCGCCGAGCCGGCTCATCGCGCCCATTGCCTCCTGAAAGAGCTCGTGGCAGACGACATTCCGCTCGTGCGCGAACTTAAGCATGCGACCGGGTCCGTCCTCCACAGCGAGGGTTGCCGACAGCATCCGAAGCGGCTCACCCCCTTTCAGCAGGGGGCTAGGGGCTGGCGCCTACTGAGACGCCGACCGGGCTTCGACAGGGGCCCGGATGGGTTGAGGACCATTTCTCGAAGAAGAAGCCAGGATCGAAGCCATCCAACCGCCATCCATAACTAGAGGAGGAGCTCTTGGCACGCTTGCCGC
Source organism: Triticum aestivum (assembly GCF_018294505.1). Taxonomy (NCBI): domain Eukaryota; kingdom Viridiplantae; phylum Streptophyta; class Magnoliopsida; order Poales; family Poaceae; genus Triticum; species Triticum aestivum. The sequence goes on from NC_057802.1 coordinate 223,306,973, forward strand.
ACCCCAGGCGAGGCGACGAAGGAGAGACGGCAAAGGCGCCAGGCTAGCGAGTTTGCCTCTCCGGCCGACCTCGTGCCGGGGGCGACGTGCTACTTGGGGCGCTCAAGGCCAGCGGGGGATTCGAGGCAGGAGGAGGTTGCTTCCCCGGAGACTTCGCGGCCTTAACAGAAGGGACCCATAGGAGCCACTGTCAGGAGGGGAAGCAGCACTCGAGAAATTACAAAGATAAGGTACTCACTCGTCTATGGCGATATACTTCCTTTGCTTCAACGGCCGGAAGGCATCACTACTGCAGCTTGGAGACCCTTTCCTCTTGCGTAGCACATCGAAGTATAGTTGGTGCCGGCCGAAGCATTGGATGCGGCAACCTACGCGGGGCGCGGTTGGTGAGGCGCCCGAGGAGACGACCTCGGGAGTGCTGGACTAATGAGAGCCCTCGGGCTCCGCCTCATGATGACCCGCTGAGACCTCGGAGGCTTCGGCCTCAGGAGCAGCAGATTGCGTCGCCCCCTCAGCTGTCACCCCAAGGCAAGAGACACGGGCTCCCAGGGATGGCACCTCGGGAGCCTCAAGCGGTGTCGACACCTCAACACCCGCGCCTCCGGCCTCCAGCAGTGCTCACCCCCTGCATCCACTCTTGGGGTAAGTTCGGCGCTGGCGGCAAGGAGGGGGACCACGGAGACAGAGTTCTCGTGGGGCCCTTCAAGGCCGACTGGACACAGCCCTCATTCATTGAAGGGGGGCATCTGCCCCGCGAACTCCACCCTGTTTGAGGAGCAGTACAAAAGACAGCCCTCCTGCGGCATAACGGTTGGCGAGGGGTCGCCCGTCAGCACCTCGAGCACCGTTCTTCGTGCCTCGGGCGGAAGCCCCAATTCCTTAAGCCTCATGCGATCCTGACCGCCGGACAGGGCACACATCGGCCGGGAATGGCGCTGGAGTGGGGCGACACGACGTCGGAGGAACTCCTTCATCACCATGGGCGTAGTCACGCCGAGATCTTTTAGCCTCTTCAACCGGAGCCAGACGAAGGCAAGGCGGGGGTCCACGAGCTTCTCGTGGCCCCAGCCGGAGCTGGGAATAGCGGGCGCCAAGGGGGGCGAGAGCAAGGGGCTGAGCACACCGACGTCCACAAACACCCACCATGCCCGAAACTCGCTTGTGGATGGTGGACGCTCAAAATCAATCCCCGAGCGAGTTTTCGCAACCACGGCCTAGAAGCTCAAGCAGCCCGAGCACTGCCGAGGGCTAGTCAGGTGCAACGAGAAGAAATGGCGCAATAGGGCCACGGAAGGGGGGAATGCCCACCATGGCCTCGTAGGCGAAAGCAAAAACGGCAAGAACGAAGACTGATTGGGGATCCAGGTGCAACATATGGATCTGATAGTAGGAGAGCATGACGTTGAAGAAGGCGGGGAAGGGAGGAACCAGGCCAGCCCATAGGGCGTCGATGAAGAATTGGACCTCGGTGGCTGTCATGTCGACGGAGGCGCGGGATGCGGGCCAGGCCGCCATCCTCCCCCTTTCGTTGAAGTCAGCGGCGAGCGTAGGGCGCACCTTGTCCATGGCTTCCTGGTTGAGCAGCAACGACCGGCCCACGGTGGGTTCAACGACCGAGGGTGGCCTGGCTGAAGACTGAGACTTCTTCTTTCCCTTCTCCGTTCGCCGGGGCGCCATGGCAATAAGGAGGGCCGAGCTCGGGACAGATTGGAAGAGGAGGTTATTGTTTCAGAAAGGCAGGAGAGTTGGAGGGGCGCGTCACCAGCAATGGGGGATAACTGTGTAAGTCACGGTGGCCGCCTAGCTAGGCGGATATCAAGGCTGCGTGGGGAAGCGGAGACGCCCACGTCCAATCAATCGCCATGCGTCAACCGAGGCCACAGGCCGTTGGGGCCCGCGGCGCTTCGCACTTGCCCCTTGGCTTCGCCTCGAAGCCAAGTCCGAGCGTGCCTTGGGCCCAGGGCCTACTGGCAGCGTCTTGGGAACGCGGGTCCCAGACTTGCCTGCCTGCGACCCATGGCGTGGCTCCACCAGCAGCCCTGTGTGGCCCATCTTCACCAACAAACACTCAAGACCCTCACGAGGGGCCAAGCCTCGCGAGGCGGACGGCGCAAGACATCCTCGGGGGCGGCCTCACCAGGCTGGCTCGCGAGGGGCGGAGAGATGAAGGCAGGGGGCACCTCGCGAGGTTCCTGTGACGCAAGCCATGACAACCGGGGCCAGGCGGGCACCAGGTGGGTGCCAGCGCGCGCAGTGTCCTTGTTTCCTCTTTGTTCCTAAAGAGGCAAGCGCAGGCGAGGAGTCCCGAGGCATCAGACAAAGGTTTCCATATCGGTGCAATGAGACCAAGACCAGCAGGACGACGTGACGGAGGTCACCGTGGAGCCCAAGATGGCGTCACCACTAGATCCTTTGGCAGGCGAAGACCACCTTTAGTCAGGATAACTTGTACTAGTTGTCTCCCTTCGAATTTGGCCGTTGTGGCATCCCTTCCCACAAGTATTTGGGAAGAGGACCAGGTCCTCTATAGATAGGGCTAGCCTCCACAGTAGGAGGGGGAGAGAGGCAACGGATCCGAGGACCATTCAGATCATCCTCATCCACACAAACTCACCAAGCACAAGAGCACCTCTCCTCAAAAGGCTTCTTCCCTTGTAACTATTCATCCTCAGCCCAAGAGGCAATCCACCACACCACACTGGAGTAGGGTATTACACCACATTAGTGGCCTGAACCAGTATAAATCTTGTGTCCCTTTGTTCTGCGAGTTCGTCGCGCTGAGCCTTGAGATCACGGTGAGAGAGAGTGCTAGGGGGAGGAGAGATTTTCGTGCGCACCCCAGTGTTCGAACCTCGAGGGTTTTGCCGGAACCCGAAATTAGACATAGTTGGCGTGACGACCTCGACGCAACGACGCTACGATGCTACGATGGAGATCAAGGTGTCAAGCTGGTGACGATGGAGATCATGACGATGCTTTGAAGATGGAGATCAAAGGCACAAGATGATGATGGACATATCATGTCACATATTTTGATTGCATGTGATGTTTATTTTTTATGCATCTTATTTTGCTTAGAACGGTGGTAAATTATAAGATGATCCCTTCACTAAATTTCAAGATAAAAGTGTTTTCCCCGAGTATGCACTGTTGCCAAAGTTCATCGTTTCGAAGGACCACATGATGATCGGGTGTGATAGACTCTATGTTCACATACAATGGGTGTAAGATAGTTTTGCACATGTAGAATACTTGGGTTAAACATGATGAGCCTAGCATGTACAGACATAGTGTTGGAACACTAGAGACTGAAAGGACGAACGTGAGTCATACAGTACATATGATCAACATAGAGATGTTCACCATTGATGACTACCCCATCTGACGTGATGATCGGACATGGGTTAGTTGATTTGGATCATGTATCACTTAGATAACTTGAGGGATGCTTATTGAAGTGGGAATTCTTAAGTAATTTGATTAAACTAAACTTAAATTTATCATGAACTTAGTCTTAATAGTTTTTGCATATGTATGTTGTAGATCAATAGCTCGTGTTTTAGCTCCCTTATTCTTGATATGCTCCTGGAGAAAACTAAGTTGAAAGATGATAGTAGCAATGATGCAGACTAGTTCTGTGATTTGAGGATTATCCTCATTGCCGCACAGAAGAATTATGTCCTTGATGCACCGCAAGGTGACAGACCTATTGTAGGAGCGGATGTAGATGGTATGAACGTTTGACAAGCTCGATATGATGACTACTTGATAGTTTAGTGCGCCATGCTTTACGGCTTAGAATGGGGGCTTCAAAGACGTTTTGAACGCCATGGAACATATGAGATGTTCCAAGAGCTGAAATTGGTATTTCAGACTTATGCCCGTGTTGAGAGGTATGAGACCTCTGACAAGGACTTTTCCTACAAGATGGAGAAGAATAGCTCAGCTAGTGAGCATGTACTTAGAACGTCTGGGTACTACAATCGCTTGAATCAAGTGGGAGTTAATCTTCCAGATAAGATAGTGATTGACAAAGTTCTCTAGTCACTATAACCAAGCTACTGGAACTTCGTGATGAACTATAATATGCAAGGGATGATTGACACAGTTCTCTAGTCATGATTCCCAAGCTCTTCATGATGCTGAAATTGGCGAAGGTAGAAATCAAGTAAGAGCTCAGGTGTTGATGGTTAAACAAGACCACTTGTTTCAGGAGAAAGGGCAAGGGAAATAGAGGGAACTTCAAAAATAATGGCAAGCAAGTTGCTACTCCCATGAAGAAGCCCAAAGCTAGACCCAAGCCTAAAACTGAGTGCTTCTACTACAAAGGAAATGGTCACTGGAAGTGGAACTACCCCAAATACTTGGCGGATAAGAAGGATGGCAAAGTGAACAGAAGTATATTTGATATACATGTAATAGATGAGTATTTTACTAGTCTTTGAAGTAACCCTTGGGTATTTGATACCGGTTCAGTTGCTAACATAGTAACTCGAAACAGGAGTTGCAGAGACTAGTTAAAAGAGAGGTCATGATGTTTGTTGGAAATGATTCCAAGGTTGATATGATCACCATCGCACACTCCCTCTACCTTTGATATGAGTGATAAACCTAAAACAAATGTTATTTGGTGTTTGCGTTGAGCATGACTATGATTAGATCATGTTTATTGCAATACGATTATTAATTTAAGTTAGAGAATAATTGTTGTTCTGTTTACATGAATAAAACCTTCTGTGGTCATACACCCAAGGTGAATGGTTTATTGAATCTCGATCGTAGTGATACACATATTCATAATATTGATGCCAAAAGATGCAAAGTTGATAATGATAGTGCAACATACTTGTGGCACTGCCGTTTAGGTCATATTGGTGTAAAGTGCATGAAGAAACTCCCTCCGGATGGACTTTTGGAATCACTTGATTATGAATCATTTGATACTTGCGAACCATGCCTCATGGGCAAGATGACTAAAATTATGTTCTCCGGAACAATGGAGCGAGCTAATGACTTATTGGAAATAATACATACCGATGTATGCGGTCCAATGAGTGTTGAAGCACGCGGCGGGTATCATAATTTGCTAACTTTCACAGATGATTTGAGTAGGTATGGGTATATCTATTTGATGAAACACAAGTCTGAAACACTTAAAAAGTTCATAGAATTTCAGAGTGAAGTGGAGAATCATCATAACAAGAAAATAAAGTTTCTATCATCTGATCGTGGAGGCAAATATTTGAGTTACGAGTTTGGCCTTCATTTAAAACAATGTGGAATTGTTTCTCAACTCACGCCATCTGGAACGCCGCAGCGTAATGGTGTGTCTGCATGTCGTAACCCCACTTTATTAGATATGGTGCGATTTATGATGTCTCTTATTGACTTACCACTATCATTTTTGGGTTATGCATTAGAGACAGTTGCATTCACGTTAAATATGGCACCGTCTAATCCGTTGAAACGACACCGTATTAACTGTGGTTTGGCAAGAATCCTAAAGCAGTCGTTTCTTAAAGTTTGGGGTTGCTATAGTTATGTCAAAAGGCTTCACCCTGATAAGCTCGAACCCAAATCGGAGAAGTGCGTCTTCATAGGATACCCTAAGGAAATAATTGGGTACAACTTCTACCAAAGATCCGAAGGAAGGAGCTTTGTTCCCAAGAATGGAACGTTTCTAGAGAAGGAGTTTCTCTCGAAAGAAGTGAGTAGGAGGAAACTAGAACTTGATGAGGTAATTGTACCTTCTCTCGAATTGGAAAGTAGCACATCATAGAAAACCATTCCAGTGATGCCTACACCAACTAGAGAGGAAGCAAATGATAATAATCATGAAACTTCATATCAAGTTGCTACTGAACCTCGTAGGTCAACCAGAGCACGATCCACACCAGAGTGGTACAGTAACCCTGTTCTGGAGGTCATGTTACTAGACCAACGCGAACCTACGAACTATGAAGAAGCTATGATGAGCCCAGATTCCGATAAATGGCTTGATGCCCTGAAATCTGAGACAGGATCCATGTATGAGAACAAAGTGTGGACCTTGGTGGACTTGTCAGATGATCGGCAAGCCATTGAGAATAAATGGATCTTCAAGAAGAAGACAGACGCTGATGGTAATGTCACCATCTACAAAGCTTGACTTGTTGCGAAAGGTTGTCGACAAGTTCAAGGAGTTGACTATGATGTGACCTTCTCACCCGTAGCGATGCTTAAGTCAGTCTGAATCATGTTAGCAATTGCCGCATTTTATAATTATGAAATCTGGCAAATGGAAGTCAAAACTGCATTCCTTAATGGATTTCTTAAAGAAGAGTTGTATATGATGCAACCAGAAGGTTTTGTCGATCTTAAAGGTGCTAACAAAGTGTGCAAACTCCAGCGATCCATCTATGGACTGGTGCAAGCATCTCGGTGTTGGAATATATGCTTTGATGAGGTGATCAAAGCATATGGTTTTATACAGACTTATGGTGAAGCATGTTTTTACAAGAAAGTGAGTGGGAGCTCTGTAGCATTTCTAATAATATATGTGGATGACATATTGTTGATCGGAAATGATATAGAATTTCTGGATAGCATAAAAGGACACTTGAATAAGATTTTTTCAATGAAAGACCTCGGTGAAGCTGCTTATATATTGGGCATCAAGATCTATAGATATAGATCAAAACGCTTGATAGGACTTTCACAAAGCACATACCTTGATAAATTTTTGAAGAAGTTCAAAATGGATTAGTCAAAGAAAGGGTTCTTGCCTGTGTTACAAGGTGTGAAGTTGAGTAAGACTCAAAACCTGGCCACGGTAGAATATAGAGAAAGAATGAAAGTCATTCCCTATGCCTCAGTCATAGGTTATATAGAGTATGCCATGTTGTGTACCTGACCTGTTGTGTGCCTTGCCATGAGTTTGGCAAGGGGGTACAATAGTGATCCTGGAGTAGGTCACTGGACAGCGGTCAAAATTATCCTTAGGTACCTAAAGAGGACTAAGGAAATGTTTCTCGGTTCTGGAGGTGATAAAGAGTTCGTCGTAAAGAGTTACGTTGATGCAAGCTTTGACACCAATCTGGATGACTCTGAGTCTTGATTTGGATATATACTGAAAGTGGGAGCAATTAGTTAGAGTAGCTCCATGCAGAGCATTGTAGACATAGAAATTTGCAAAATACATACGGATCTGAATGTGACAGACCCGTTGACTAAACCTCTCTCACAAGCAAAACATGATTACACCTTAGTACTCTTTGGGTGTTAATCACATGGCGATGTGAACTAGATTATTGACTCTAGTAAACTCTTTGGGTGTTGGTCACATGGCGATGTGAACTATGGGTGTTAAATCACATGGTGATGTGAACTAGATTACTGAGTCTAGTGCAAGTGGGAGACTGATGGAAATATGCCCTAGAGGCAATAATAAAATGGTTATTATCATATTTCCTAAATCATGATAAAGGTTTATTATTCATGCAAGAATTGTATTGATCGGAAACTTAAATACATGTGTGAATACATAAACAAATACCGTGTCCCTAGTAAGCCTCTACTAGACTAGCTCGTTGATCAAAGATGGCTAAGGTTTCCTAACTATAGACATGTGTTGTCATTTGATAATGGGAACACATCATTAGGAGAATGATGTGATGGACAAGAACCATCCGTTTGCTTAGCATATTGATGATTGAGTTTATTGTTATTGCTTTCTTCATGTCAAGTACATATTCCTTCGACTATGAGATTATGCAACTCCCGGATACCGGAGGAATACCTTGTGTGCTATCAAAGGTCACAACGTAACTGAGTGATCATAAATATGCTCTACAGGTATCTCCGAAGGTGTTTATTGAGTTGGCATAGACCGAGATTAGGATTTGTCACTCCGAGTATCGGAGAGGTATCTCTGGGCCTTCTCGGTAATACACATCATAAGCTTGCAAGCAAATGACTAAGGAGTTTAGTCTTGTGGTGATGTATTACGGAACGAGTAAAGAGACTTGCCGGTAAAGAGATTGAACTAGGTATGATGATACCGACGATCGAATCTCGGGCAAGTAACATACTGATGGACAAAGGAAACTACGTATGTTGTCATAACGGTTCGACCGATAAAGATCTTCGTAGAATATTTAGGAGCCAATATGGGAATCTAGTTTCCGCTATTGGTTATTGACCGGAGAGATGTCTCGGTCATGTCTACATAGTTCTCGAACCGGTAGGGTCCGCACGCTTCACGTTTGTTGACGATATAGTGTTATATGAGTTATGTGATTTGATGACCGAATGTTGTTCGGAGTCCCGGATGAGATCACGGACATGACGAGGAGTCTTGAAATGGTCAAGAGATGAAGATTGATACATAAGACGATAGTATTCGGACACCGGAAGTCTTTCGGAGGGTACCGGGTACTTATCATGTCACCGGAAAAGAGTTTCGGGCACCCCCGGCAAAGCTATGGGCCTTATGGGCCAAGAGAGGGAACACACCAGCCCACAAGGGGCTTGTGCGCCCCTATAGAGGCTGGCCCTATGAGGAGGAGAAGGAAAGAGGGGAGGGAAAGGAAAGTGTGGAGTAGGACTCTGATACGTCTCCAACGTATCTATAATTTTTTATTGTTCCATGCTATATTATATTCTGCTTTGGATGTTTATTGGGCTTTATTATACACTTTTACATTATTTTTGGGACTAACCTATTAACAGGAGGCCCGACCCAAATTGCTGTTTTTTACCTATTTCAGTGTTTCGAAGGAAAAGGATATCAAACGGAGTCCAAACGGAATGAAACCTTCGGAAACGTGATTTTCGGAACAAACGTGATCCAGAGGACTTGGAGTCTATGTAAAGCAATCAACGAGGAGAGCACGAGGCAGTGGGGCGCGCCCACCTCCCCTAGGCGCGCCCTACACCCTCGTGGTCCCCTCATTGCTCCACCGACGTACTTCTTCCTCCTATATATACCCATGTACCCTGGAAACATCATATACGGAGCCAAAACCCTATTTCCACCGCCGCAACCTTCTGTACCCGTGAGATCCCATCTTGGGGCCTTTTCCGGCGCTCCGCCGGAGGGGGCATTGATCACGGAGGGCTTCTACATCAACACCATAGCCTCTCCGATGATGTGTGAGTAGTTTACCTTAGACCTTCGGGTCCATAGTTATTAGCTAGATGGCTTCTTCTCTCTCTTTGGATCTCAATACAAAGTTCTCCTTGATCTTCTTGGAGATCTATTCGATGTAATCTTGTTTTGCAGTGTGTTTGTCGAGATCCGATGAAATTGTGGGTTTATGATCAAGTTTATCTATGAACAATATTTGAATCTCCTCTGAATTATTTTATGTATGATTGGCTATCTTTGCAAGTCTATTCGAATTATCAGTTTGGTTTGGCCTACTAGATTGATCTTTCTTGCAATGGGAGAAGTGCTTAGCTTTGGGTTCAATCTTGCGGTGTCCTTTCCCAGTGACAGCAGGGGCAGCAAGGCACGTATTGTATTGTTGCCATCGAGGATAAAAAGATGGGGTTTATATCATATTGCATGACTTTATCCCTCTACATCATGTCATCTTCCTTAAAGCATTACTCTGTTCTTATGAACTTAATACTCTAGATGCATGTTGGATAGCGGTCGATGTGTGGAGTAATAGTAGTAGATGCAGAATCGTTTCGGTCTACTTGTCAAGGACGTGATGCCTATATACATGATCATACCTAGATATTCTCACAACTATGCTCAATTCTATCAATTGCTCGACAGTAATTCGTTCACCCACCGTAATACTTATGGTCCCCGGGTCTATTTTCCATCATATTAATTTCCCGTCAATAAGCTATTTCTAGCGCCGTTTATTTTGCTTTCTTTACTTTTAGTCTTTATCATAAAAATACCAAAAAAAATATCTTATCATATCTATCAGATCTCACTCTCGTAAGTGACCGTGAAGGGATTGACAACCCCTTTATCGCGTTGGTTGCGAGGTTCTTATTTGTTTGTGTAGGTGGGTGGGACTTGAACGTGGTCTCCTACTGGATTGATACCTTGGTTCTCAAAAACTGAGGGAAGTACTTACGCTACTTTACTACATCACCCTTTCCTCTTCAAGGGAAAACCAACGCAGTGCTCAAGAGATAGCAGACTCCCCCTTCCTTCCCTCTCCCCCCCTCTTTCCTCCCACTTCTTCATACAAGGAAAGGGGGGCGCAGAAGGGCAGGAGCCCTAGGGCCGGCGGCCAGCCCCTTGAGGCGCACCCTGGCTGCCCTAGGCTGCCTCCCCTCCCCTCCCACCTATATATATGCGGGGAGGGGACGCCACACAAGGACACAACATTGTCTTAGCCATGTGCGGTGCCCCCGTCTACCGTTTACTCCCTCGGTCATATTTTCGTAGTGCTTAGGTGAAGCCCTGCGGAGATCACATCACCATCACCGTCACCATGCCATCGTGCTACCGAAACTCATCTACTACCTCGCTGTCTTGCTAGATCAAGAAGGCGGAGGACGTCACCGAGCTGAACGTGTGCAAAAGGTGCCGTGTGTTTGGTACTAGATCGGTTGGAGCGCGAAGAAAGTTCGACTACATCAACCGCATTGTGAAATGCTTCCTCTTACTATCTACGAGGGTACATAGACACGCTCTCCCCCTCTCGTTGTTATGCATCTCCTATATTGATCTTGCGTGTGCGTAGAATATTTTTTCCCATCCAGCATTTCCCATCAACTGACTGCTCCACCATTCAGAATATATACGTATCCGGTCTGAGGCTTTGATTCATCCAGATCAGTGTCAAAGCTAGCATCAACATAACCCTTTACGGCATGCTCTTCGTCACCTCCATAAATGAGAAACATGTCCTTAGTCCTCTTGAGGTACTTAAGGATATTTTTGACCGCTGTCTAGTGATCCACTTCTTGATTACTTTGGTACCTCCCTGCCAGACTTATGGCAAGGCACACATCGGGTCTGCTACATAGCAGGGCATACATTATAGAGCCTATGGCTGAGGCATAGGGGATGACTTTCATCCTTTCTCTTTCTTCTGTCGTGGTTGGGCTTTGAGTCTGACTCAACTTCACACCTTGCAACCCAGGTAAGAACACCTTCTTCGACTGGTCCATTTTGAACTTCTTCAAAATCTTGTCAAGGTATGTGCTTTGTGAAAGTCCTATTAGGCCTATTGGTCTATCTCTATAGATCTTAACGCCCAATATGGAAGCAGCTTCACCTAGGTCTTTCATTGAAAAACTCTTGTTCAAATAACCGTTTATGCCTTCTAGAAATTCTATATCATTTCCAATCAACAATATGTCATCCACATATAATATTAGAAATGCTATAGAGCTCCCACTCACTTTCTTGTAAATACAAGCTTCTCTATAAGTTTGTATAAAACCAAAGCTTTGATCACCTCATCAAAGCGTATATTCCAACTCCGAGATGCTTGCACCAGTCCATAGATGGATCGCTGGAGCTTGCATACTTTGTTAGCATCCTTACGATCGAGAAAACATTCCGGTTGCATCATGTACAACTCTTCCTTAAGGAATCCGTTAAGAAATGCTGTTTTGATGTCCATCTGCTAGATCTCATAGTCGTAATATGTGGCAATTGCTAACATAATTCTAATAGACTTAAGCATAGCTATGGGTGATAAAGTCTCATCATAGTCAATTCCTTGAATTTGTCGAAAATGCTTTGCGACAAGTCGAGCTTTATAGATGGTGACATTACCATCGGCGTCTGTCTTTTTCTTAAAGATCCATTTGTTCTCAATGGTCTGCCGGTCAACGGGCAGGTCCACCAAAGTCCATACTTTGTTCTCATACATGGATCCTATCTGGGATTTCATGGTCTCAAGCCATCTGTTGGAATCCGGGCTCATCATTGCTTCTTCATAGTTCGTAGGTTCACCATAGTCTAACAACATGACTTCCAGGATGGGATCACCCTACCACTCTGGTGCGGAACGTACCCTGGTCGACCTACGAAATTCAGTAGTAACTTGATCCGAAGTTCCATGATCATCATCATTAGCTTCCTATCTAGTTGGTGTAGACATCACCGGAACTGCTTTCTGTGATGTGCTACCTGCCAATTTAGAGAAGGTATGATTACCTCATCAAGTTCTACTTTCCTCCCACTTACTTATTTCGAGAGAAACTCCTTCTCTAGAAAGTATCAATTCTTAGCAAAGAAAAATCTTGCCCTCGGATCTGTGATAGAAGGTATACCCAATGGTCTCTTTAGGGTATCTTATGAAGACGCACTTCTCCGCTTTGGTTCGAGCTTATCAGGCTGAAGCCTCTTGACATAAGTGTCACATTCCCAAACTTTAAGAAACAACAACTTTGGTTTCTTGCCAAACCATAATTCATACGGTGTCGTCTCGACGGACTTAGATGGTGCCCTATTTAAAGTGAATGCAGCCATCTCTAATGTGTAACCCCAAAATGATAGTGCTAAATCGGCAAGAGACATCATAGAACGCACCATATCCAATAAAGTACGATTACGACGTTCGGACACACCATTATGCTGTGTTCTTCCGGGTGGCATGAGTTGTGAAACAATTCCACATTGTCTTAAATGATTGCCAAAATCGTAACTCAAATATTCACCTCCATGATCAGATCATAGAAACTTTATTTTCTTGTTATGATGGTTCTCCACTTCATTCTGAGATTCCTTGAACTATTCAAATGTTTCATACTTGTGTTTCATTAAGTAAGTATACCCATATCTACTTAAATCATCTGTGAAGGTAAGAAAATAAAGATATCCACTGCGCCCTTCAACACTCATCGTACCGCATACATTGGTATGTATTATTTCCAATAAGTCACTTGCCCGCTCCATTGTACCAAAGAACGGGGTCTTAGTCATCTTGCTGATAAGGCATGGCACACATGTATCAAATGATTCATAATCACGTGATTCCAAAAGTCCAACAGCCTGGAGTTTCTACATGCACTTTACACCAATATGTCCTAAGCGGCAGTGCCACAAGTATGTGGAACTATCGTCATTAACTTCGCATCTTTTGGCATCAACATTATGAATATGTGTATCACTACGATCGAGATTCAACAAGAATAAACCATTCACAAGGGGTGCATGAGCATAAAAGATGTTATCCATATAAACAGAAAAACCATTATTCTCTAAATGAATAACCGTCTCGCAATAAACAAGATCCAGATATAATGTTCGTGCTTAACGCAGGCACCAAATAACAATTATTAGCAACCGAACCAGTATCAAATATTAGCAACGGAACCAGTATCAATACCTAGGCGCTACTACGAGCACTAGTAAGGTAAACATCAATAACATGTATATGACATATACCTTTGTTGATGTTGCCAGCCTTCTTATCTACCCAGTACTTGGGGCAGTTCCGCTTCTAGTGACCAATCCCCTTGCAATAGAAGCACTCAATCTCAGATTTGGGTCCAGGCTTTGGTTTCTTCACAATAGCGGCAACTGGCTTGCCATTATTCTTGAATTTCCCCTTCTTTCCCTTGCCTTTCTTCTTGAAACTGTAGCTCTTGTCGACCATCAACACTTGATGTTCTTCCTTGATTTCTACCTCCATGTCCTTAAGCATCGCGAAGAGCTCGAAGATTGTTTTCTCCATCCCTTGCATATTATAGTTCACCACGAAGCTCTTGTAGCTTGGTGGCAGTGACTGAAGAACCCTATCAATCGCGAATTCATCCTGAAGATTAACTCCCAATTGATTCAAGCGGTTGGAGTACCCGGACATTTTCAGTATGTGCTCGCTAACGGAGCTGTTCTCTTCCATCTTGCAGCTAAAGAACTAGTCGGAGGCGTCATACCTCTCAACTCGGGCGTGAGCCTGAAATACTAATTTTAGCTCCTGGAACATCTCATATGCTCCGATTCTAAGCCGTAAAGCAATGCACACTGAACTATCGAGTAGTCATCAGAACGTGCCTGTCACACGTTCACAACATCCATAGATGACACTGGAGGGGGTGGCGCGCCGAGCGGTGCATCGAGGACATAAGCCTTTTGTGCATCCGTGAGGATAATCCTCAAATTTTGGACCCCGTCTGCATAGTTGCTTCCGTCATCTTTCATCTTAGCTTTCTCTAGGAACGCATTAAAATTTAGGGGAGCTACAATGCGAGCCATTTAACTACAACATTAATTTGCAAAGACAATTAGACTATGTTCATGATAATTGGTTCTGTTAATCAAATTACTAAAGAACTCCCTCTTAAATCAACATTCCTCAAGTTGTCTAAGTGTTCACACGATCCATATCAACCAACCCATGTCCGATCATCACGTGATATGGGGTGGTCATCAACGGTGAACATCTCTATGTTGATCATATCTACTATATGACTCGTGTTTGACCTTTCAGTCCTCCGTGTTCTAAGGCCATGTCTGTACATGTTAGGCTCGTCAAGTTTAACCCAAGTATTCCACATGTGTAAAACAGGCTTACACCTGTTGTATGCGAACGTAGAGTCTATCACACCCTATCATCATGAGGTGCTTCGAAATGAGGAACTTTTGCAACGGTGCATACTTGGGGAGAACACATTTATCTTGAAATTAAGTGAAGGGATCATCTTATAATGCCACCATCGTTCTAAGCAAAATAAGATGCATAAAAGATAAACATCACATGCAATCAAAACATGTGACATGATATGTCCATTATCATCTTGTGCTTTTGATCTCCATCTCCAAATCGCCAACATGATCTCCATCGTCACCGGCATGACACCATGATCTCCATCAGCATGTCGATGCATAGTTGTCTCACCAACTATAGCTTCTACAACTATTGCTAATGAATAGCGATAAAGTAAAGCAATTACATGGCGTTATTTGTTGAATTTCATGTCATACAATAAAGTAAAGACAACCCTATGGCTCCTGCCGGTTGCCGTACTCATCGACATGCAAGTCATGAACCTATTACAAAACATGATCATCTCCTACATCAACATATATCACATCACATTTTGGCCATACCACATCACAACATGCCGTGCAAAAACAAGTTAGACGTCCTCTACTTTGTGGTTGTAATTTTTACGTGCCTGCTAGGGAAAACTATAAGAACCGTTCTTATCTATGCAAAACCAAAATGGTGATATACAAGTTGCCTTTTAACCTTCTACAAGGACCGCCCTCGTCAGATCATATTCAACTAAAGTAGGAGAGACAGACACACGCAAAGCCACTTTTATGCAATACAAGTTGCATGTCAAACAGTGGGACCGGTCCCATGTGCGTGGACATGTAAGGTTGGTCCGAGCCACTTCATCCCACAATACCACCGAATCCAAATACAAGGGAAGTAAGCAATCAGAACATCGACGCCCACAACAACTTTGTGTTCTACTCATGCATATACATCTACGCATAGACCTAGCTCATGATGCCACTGATGGGGAACGAAGCATGAAAATCAAAAAATGTCCTATGAAACACCCAAGATCTAATCTAGGAGATGCATAGCTCTGGGAGGGGAGTGTGTCTACATACCCTTGTAGACCAAAAGCAAAAGCGTATATAATGCGGTTGATGTAGTCGTACTCTTTGCGATCCAATCACTATCCAATCTGATCTAGCGCCGAACGGACGGCACCTCCGCATGCAGGACACTATGGCTAGATGACGTGTCCTCCTTCTTGATCCAGCAACCAAAGGGTGTAGAAGTAGATGGGATCTCAACCAGCACGACGGCGTGGTGGAGATGGTGGTGGTGTAGTGCCTGCAGGGCTTCACCAAACGCTGCCGGAACAAATCTGAGGAGAAAACGGAGTAGCGGGAGAGGTATGGCTGCCACTAGGGTGTGGGAATTCATGTGTTCAGCCCCTGCCTCTCCCCCACTATATACAGGAGGCAAGGGGGAGGTCTGAGTCGCATCCCTAACCGTTCCTCCAAGAAGGGGGCGTGGGCATAGGGAGGTCTCCTCCCTCACCAAGGCACCTACGGGGGTGCCTTCCCCCTTAGGACTCTTTCTCCTCCACCTCTCCTTGGCACATGGGCCTCTTGGGGCTGGTTCCCTTGGCCCATGTCGGCTAGGAAGTCCTCCCTACAGCCCATGTGAGCCTAGGGGTAGGTGGACCCTTGGACCCCTTTCGAAACTCCCGATACAATACCGATAATGCCCGAAACTTTTCCGGCGACAAAAACATGACTTCCTATATATGAATCTTTACCTCCGGACCATTCCGGAGCTCCTCGTGATGTCCGGGATCTCATCCAGGACTCCGAACAACATTCAGTTACAAATGCACATATCCCAATACTACTCTAGCGTCATCGAACATTAAGCATGCGGACCCTACGGGTTCGAGAATCATGTAGACATGACTAAGACACCTCTCCGGTCAATAACCAATAACGGGACCTGGATGCCCATATTGGTTCCTACATATTCCACAAAGATCTTTATTTGTTGAACCACGATGTCAAGGATTCAGTCAATGTTGTATGAAATTCCCTTTTATGCGGCAATATGTTACTTGCCCGGGATTCGATCGTCGGTATCTCCATACCTAGGTCAATCTCGTTACCAGCAAGTCTCTTTACTAGTTTCGTAATACAAGATCCTATGACTAAACTGATTAGTCACATGAAGCTTCTTATGATGTTGTATTACAGAGAGGGCCCAGAGATATCTCTCCGTCACCTGGAGTGACAAATCCCAGTCTCGATCCATGCAACCCAACAGACACCTTCGAAGATACATGTAGAGCACCTTTATGATCATCCAGTTACAAAGACACGTTTGATATCACACAAGGCATTCCTCGGGTATCCGCGAGTGGCATGATCTTAGGGTCTAAGGAACTGATACTTGACATGAAGAAAGATATAGCCAATAAACTAAGCGATACGATCTATTGCTAAGCTTACGGTTGGGTCTTGTCCATCACATCATTCTCCTAATGATGTGATCCTGTTATCAAATGAAAACTCATGTCTATTGTTTGGAAACCATAACCATCTTTGATCAATGAGCTAGTCTAGTCTAGGCTTACTAGGGACATGGTGTTGTTTATGTATTGACACATGTATTCAAGTTTCCCATCAATACAATTCTAGCATGAATAATAAACATTTATCATGAATGGGAAATATGATAATAACCATTTTATTATTGCCTCTAGGGCATATTTCCAACACATTTTCCCTAGAAAAAATAAAGAGCGGACTTTCGAGACGGAGCGCCGCTGTCTCGAGGTGGAACTTGGGCAGGAGCACTTTTGCTCTCCGGCAGAGCGGTTCTGCCAGGGATACTTCCCTCTGTGAGGGAGAAATTGAAGCCATCATCATCGCCAACAACCCTCTCGTCGTGGGAGGGCCAATCTTCATCAACATCTTCAATAGCACCATCTCATCTGAAAATCCTTGTTCATCTCTTGTGTTCAATCTTTGTATCAAACCCTCAGATTGGTCCTGTGGGTGACTAGTAGTGTTCATTACATCTTGTAGTTGATGCTAGTTCGTTTATTTGGTGGAATATTATATGTTCAGATCTATTATGCTATTCAATACCCCTCTGATATTTAGCATGAGTATTTTCTGTGAGTAGTTACTTTTGTTCTTGAGGACATGGGGTCTTGTCATAAGTAATCATGTGAATTTGGTATTCGTTCGATATTTTGATGATATGTATGTTGTGATTCCCTTAGTGGTGTTATGTGAACGTTGACTACATGACACTTCACCATCTTTGGGCCTAAGGGAATGCATTGTGGAGTAGTTATTAGATGATGGGTTGCTAGAGCGACAAAAGCTTAAACCCTAGTTTATGCCCTATTCCGTAAGGAGCTGATTTGGATCCATATGTTTAATGCTATGGTTAGATTTTATCTTAATTCTTCTTTCATAGTTGCGGATTCTTGTGAGAGGGGTTAATCATAAGTGGGAGGCTTGTTGAGGTAAGAATAGCACCCAAGCACCGGTCCACCCACATATCAAAGTAGCGAACGCAAATCAAACAAACATGATGAAAGTGACTAGATGAAATTCCCGTGTGTCCTCAAGAATGCTTTGCTTATTATAAGAGACCGTTCCGGCCTGTCCTTTGCTACAAAAAGTATTGGGCTACCTTGTTGCACTTTTGTTATCGTTTCTATTACTTGCTCGTTACAAATTATCTTGTTATCAAACTACCTATTACCGACAATTTCAGTGCCTGCAGAAATTACCTTGCTGAAAATTGCTTGTCATTTCCTTCCGCTCCTCGTTGGGTTCGACACTCTTACTTATCGAAAGGACTATGATTGATCCCCTATACTTGTAGGTCATCGGTATGTGTATGGCATTCGGTCCGCATATTTCAGTATGAAGCTTCTGGTATAAGGAACTCAGTCTTCCTCCACATGCTACCGGAACAAGCTTATGATGCAAGGCTCCTCAATCTTCCTTAGTATGATATATGGACAACTTCCGGTCTAAGATACCCAGTCTTCCATCGCAAGATACCTTGATAAAGACTTCCGACACAAGGCAATGAAACTTTCTCAATAAGTAACCCAAGGAGAAGCTTCTCATGTATGATACCTAGCCTTCTCAAGCGCGCTACCACGGCAAAAGCTTCGAACATAAAATATCTAGCTTTCTTCAACAAGCTACTTGGATAGCTTCCAACCTAAGATGCGCAGTCTTCTTCAGTACGGTACTCCACACCGTTACCAATGCAAGAATCGACAAGTTGTGAAGCAGACAACCCTGGATCAACAGTCTTGATAGTGGTTACCAAAATAAGATTTCCTCCACCCGACAAGGTGATACTATTCACTCCTGTCACCAATGTTCAAGAAATCGTTAACTGGTAGCTGCTCGGTCAGTTTAGGAGTAGCGATTAATTGGTGAGTCGGCCTATTAACTGGACTAATCGGTCGACCATTAATCAGTTGATTGAATAGGAACCTGCCAATATATATCTATTTTTTTTTATGTATTATACCATACTCTCATGCTCCCAGCTATGTAATAGAACAAAACATGTTGTCGTACACATATAAAAAGCATAGAGAGGAGGTCAAATTATTAATCCTAACTATTAAGGAGCGGGATGGGGCTGGAAGGGGTTACGGCCTAAAAATTTGGGCTTTGTTTGCCCACCCGTTAATGGGCCACCAGGGATTAATCAGCTCGACAACAGATTAATCGGTCTAACTAGCCAATTAATTGGCCGGACAAGCTAACGCGAAACATAGGTGTTATTCGATTCGTCCATGCTATGAATAGCGATTAACTGGCCCGTTAACTGATTAATCGGGTGAATTCTTGAACATTGCCTGTCACCATCTCGCATAATTAGCCACAACAATGAGCTCCGTATAATTACATGCCCCGTGTACATGTCATGTATATGAGGACCCAAGTCATGAATAAGCACAAGGAATGATGCCAATATATTACACCACCAACATATATGGTTGCAAGAAGGATTAAGGACATATGTGGCCAAGCTATTTCAGCAAGGGATTCAGACGACAATGAGGGAGTAAAACTGGGAACAAAAGGTATGAAGATTTTTGCATGACTGTCATGGTCCGGATACCCAAGTGAACTTGAGACCATGATTACATATGGATATACCAACAGCACCGGTAATCCTAACATCGAACAACCAGCTCAGATCATGTGTTCTCGTTTGTGGAATTGAATGCAAGTACAGCTTACCATGAGAAATCTTCCCGCCAGAACAATTGTCAGTCCAATCTCAAGATGCTACTGTTTGAGGTATCTTACAGCTATATGACCGTACCCCTTTACACTGCTCACGACAGGAGACAGTCAAATCTTCGGTACAGATTTCAAGCTCAAGACAAAGAAACAAACACAGCTGATTTAGTACCACCTACAGACAGTCAGATCCCTTCAGGAGAATGGCTATGATTCATAGCATTGTTTAAACCTGGAAGACATGCCTTTACTTGAGCAACCCGATGGAAGAAATTAAGAAGGTTTCGTGACCACAAAAAATTTATTATCAGATTCCTTGGATACTACTGGCAGATATAAACAAAACAAAGTCAGCGTCAGGTTTGACATACGAGGAAAGACTCGTCAGAATTTTGTGAAAGGCGAGGCAAATGACCCCAGAGCAAGGCAATCAGACCATATGTAACTCAGGAGGGAAATACAAATGAAATGGATACCCGAGTTGGAAAGGATTTCCTTACGTCATACTTGTTCCCTGAGCAAAAAAATCTCATGGACGAGATTTTTCGTAAGGGAGGTAGAGTTGTAACACCCCAATTTTTTGCCCTTTCTTTTTATTTTGTTTTTCTATGGTGTTTGCCCTGTTTTCCTTTTTGGAGTGGTTCCATGGACTTGAAACATAGGAGATCATCATTATTTCTCCTCTCAAGTGGTTCATCATTCTAAAATCTTTCCCAAGATCATGCCATTTCCATTCTAGGCCAACTCCAAATTCTTTTTCTGGGGCATATTCTTTTTCTATTAAAGGAATAACCCTGTCTGATTTAGCTTGTGAAGCAACCTATATTTCTACCTTCCAAAAAATTCTCATAAGTTATTTGTATCGTATATTCCTCAAATATATCCAAACCCTTCATTGCCTAGTTCAAAAATACTTCAGCAATATTCATTCTTTAATTCTGTCCACAGTGTCACTTTGTGAGGGAAGTGCCACCTATCTTTTCTTGATTGCTCCCAAACTTTTTGTGAAATCTTTCCTATCCACATGATGAAATTCAGCTCCATTTGCCTAGTAGATCTTCCTGGACAAATTTTCAAAGTTTTTGTTCGGAGAGAAACTTTGTAAACGAAGTAATAGCTAGGCATATCCAAGTGAGTCGAAACATTTCAATCTCCTTCATATGCTAAAATCATCACACTACACCAAAGTTCAGCTCCATCCAACAATCTATGTGAGCACACCTTCAAATCTTTGTTTGTGGCAATATTTTCAGTTTGCGAAGCAACTATATTTTGTATTGCTTAATTATTGCTGAAAATTTACCACAATATGCTCTTGCTTATATAAATTCTCTCCACCAAATTTGGGCTCATTTAATCAAGCCAAATATTCCTCCATAATTTTCTCAAGTTTCTAGACAAAGAAGATCACTGTGAAGGAAGTACCATTTCGGCATATCTGAAAGGTATGAAATTTTTACAGCATCTTCTTATGTCCATATAATGATCATCTACAGTTTCAGCTGAATTCGACACTCCATGTGAGTGCATCATCCAATTCTCTTTTTTGGACCAAGTTGGCAGTTGTGAAGCAACGTTGTCAAATTGTGGTCCAAATCATTCCAAATTCCACAGGAATATAGTCCTTCCTACCCTAAATCTCATTGACATCTTGTTTACCTTGTCACCCATCTCATTTTACCAAAACATCTAGCCCAAGTTTGCTACAACAAACTTCACCTGATGCATCCCATCCATCCAGAGCTCCTTTTGTTGAGCCATCACCTCAGGAGGTTTCCAGGATGCATGGACTACACGTTGGACACGGTCGGCTGAGCTTAGTCACCGTGCACGCGTCGGTGCATGCGGTGACTGCGCCGCTGGGGCATGCCTGTGTGTGTGCTCTTCTTGTTCTGGCCGCGTCCAGAATGTCATTTTGCTTCGGGCCCCTCTCCTCTCCTCGTTCTCTCACGTCCCTCATGTCTTCTAGCTCCCTCCACCTCCCACGTAGCCCTCTGGACCCCTCCCTTCCTTCAGAATTTCCTCGCCAGCGCCAGCCGTCACGCCCGTGGGCGCACTAAGCTCCGCGTGGCCTAGCGCCTCTACGCTCGCCTTGTATGCGCCCGCTCGTCCCTAGTACCACGCGAGCATCTCCTCTGTTCCCTCCCATCGCTTCAAGGTGTCCCGCCGCGCACCGCACGCTCGCCGGAGCTTGCCAACGCCCATGGCGGCATCTGGTTTGGCATCTTCTCGATCTATTTAAGCCCTCCCTGGCCGCGTCTCTCTTCACCACTCGACCTCCCCTCCTCCTAATCGACCTCCTACGCCAACCAATGGAGCCTGCAAGCCCTCCTTCGTCCCCTCCGGAAAGACATCTGCCGCTCGGCCCTCTACCTTGCCCCACCACTCCTGTCCACCTCCTCTTAAGCCAACACCACCACCGAGCGCCTGGAAGCCCTCTAACCCTCCAGCACCCTCCCCTCGTCCGCTGGAGTCCCGCAGTCTTCTACCCATCGCTGGCAGACACCGTCATCCACCACAACCCCGCCCCCGCGTGCTCCCGGGTTCCCTAGCGGCCGTCCTTTGCACGAGCTGGTGCGCCTCGTTGCCCCGGTCACACCGGTAGGCCGCACGGCCCGAACGGAGGCCGGAGTTGCCGGCAAACGTCGGTCAAGTGCCCCTTGCTTCGGTTGAGCGCGGGCAGAAGCTTGAAGATGACGGCGCCGCTGTGACGCCCGGATAATTATGCTACAGTGAACCTCTGCTAATGATGCCACGTCACCTCGATTACTATGGCTAATCTCGCGTTAGTTCGAAACCAATTCAAATTCAAATTAAAAATCAAGCAAACAATAAAAGTTTTCAAATATTAAAACTAAAATGTTCGGGTTGTGTCAAATAATGCGTAGGTAATTATGGTGAAGAAACCACACCTTTATAAAATGTTTAAATACTATGAGATGAATAAAACAGCAGCAAAAACAATTATTTAAATACCTTTTGTGATTAATAAAATGTCAAACTAATTTATTTGAGCACTAGACTTTTTGACTATGGACTAAGTTGAAATACTAATTTAGATACTAAGTATATATTTTACTAAAACTAAAATCATAGAAAACAAAACAAACAAAAGGTAAATAAAACATGGGGCAAACCCCCCCTAGCCCAACTGGGCCTTGGCCCAGCCGGCCGGCCCGTCTACCCCCGTGGCCTACTTACCCCCCCACCCGTAACCCTAGACCGACCCCCCCCACTTCCCCACTTGCCCCTCCGGCACGATGCCCTCTCCTCCCTCAGTTTCCCCCGATCCAGATCGGGGGAAATGCCCT
>NC_057802.1:223330304-223471291 GCF_018294505.1 Triticum aestivum
TCCCAGCCACCTCATCGACGCCCCCCGGAGACCCTCCTTGCCGGAGCGCCCCCCATGCCGTCGTCGCTCCGTCCGTGACTCCTCGCCGGCTCCACCAACCCTCACCGCCCTCTCCCCGACCTGGACGCGTCGCCCCCGACCCTGTCGTCATCGCCGACGCTAGGCGCCGCCTCGCTGGCGCTGCCCCACCGCCGCCGCCCTGCGCCGGATCGACCTCGCCGTGGCCTCCTCATCTCCTCCCCATGGGTCGGCCCCGAGCCTCGCCGCCCCGCTTCTCTTCAACGCTGGTGAGGCCATCGGCCTCTCCCCCTCGATCTGTGTCGCTGGCACCGTTCACTACCCGCACGCACACGACCCCACGCCCGCTGCCCTGCTCGCCAGCCGGACCTCGCCGTCCCGCACCTGCGTGCCCTCGCTGCTCGCCTAGCTCGTCGGCCCCGCGCCGCCCCGCGCAGCTTGCCGCGGGTGCCCGCCGCTCCCTCTGGTCGCTCCCTCTAGTCGCTACTGCCGCGCCGTCCCGCCTCAACCGCTGCTGCGCCGCGGCCTCGATCTGCCGCCGCGCCCCGGTGGCCTTGCACCATCGCGCTCCCTCGGGCACGAGCGCCCGCAACCAGCGCCAACCGCTGCTCGAATCCACTATGGCCCCTATGGCTATGACACATGGGACCCGCCCCTGGAACGTTAAAAAAAAGAGATTAAAAAAAGAATAATAAATAAAAATATTAATTAATTAACTTAATTAATCCTATTTAACTATTGTTAATTAATTAAACAGTAATTAGATTAGTTAAACCCTAATTAGAATAAATAGAGTATGACATGCGGGACCCACACGTCAGATTGACCAGTCAACGCCCTGTTGACTGCTGACGTCATGATGACGTCAACTTACACTATTCTCGATAATGTTGATTTAAAATAATTAAGTAAATTCTAAAATGATTAAATCTTTTAAAATTAATATAAAATAAACCGTAGCTCGGATGGAAAAACTTTGTACATGAAAGTTGCACAGATCGACGAGACGAATCCGGATACGTAGCCCGTTCGTCCGCCACATATCCCTAGCATAGCGAACACGCAACTTTCCCCCTCCGAATCATCTGTCCGAAAATGATTCCCCCCTTCGCCGGTATCACCTACTACCGCGTTAGGGCACACCTAGCACCGCTCGTAGTCTTGTCATGCATCGTCATGCTTATGTTTGCATTATATTTATTGTTTCTTCCCCCTATTCTCTCCGGTAGACTATGAGACCGACCGCGCTCCTATCCCGGTCGATTACGGTGTTGACGACCCCTCCTTCTCGGCTGAGCTTCCAGGCAAGCCCCCTCCTTGACCACCAGATATCGCCTATTTCTTCTCTCTACTGCTTGCATTAGAGTAGTGTATCATGTTACTGCTTTCGGTTAATCCTATTCTGCTGCATATCCTGTCATTCTTGCTACAGTTGTTACCCTTACCTGCAATCCTAACTGCTTAGTATAGGATGCTAGTATTCCATCATTGGCCCTACACTCTTGTCCGTTGATACGTCTCCGTCGTATCTACTTTTCCAAAAACTTTTGCCCTTGTTTTGGACTCTAACTTGCATGATTTGAATGGAACTAACCCGGACTGACGCTGTTTTCAGCAGACTTTCCATGGTGTTATTTATGTGCAGAAACAAAAGTTCTCGGAATGACCTGAAACTCCACGGAACATATTTTTGGAAAATATTAAAAATACTGGAAGAAGAATCCATGTTGGGGGGCCCACACCCTGTCCATGAGGGTGGGGGCGCGCCTGCCCCCCGGGCGCGCCCCCTACCTCGTGGGCCCCCTGACGCTCCACCGACCTCAACTCCAACTCCATATATTCGTGTTCGGGAGAAAAAAATCAGAGAGAAGGATTCATCACGTTTTACGATACGGAGCCGCCGCCAAGCCCTAAAACCTCTCGGGAGGGCTGATCTGGAGTCCGTTAGGGGCTCCGAGAGGGGGATTCGTCGCCGTCGTCATCATCAACCATCCTCCATCACCAATTTCATGATGCTCACCCCTCTGCGTGAGTAATTCCATCATAGGCTTGCTGGACGGTGATGGGTTGGATGAGATTTATCATGTAATTGAGTTAGTTTTGTTAGGGTTTGATCCCTAGTATCCACTATGTTCTGAGATTGATGTTGCTATGACTTTGCTATGCTTAATGCTTGTCACTAGGGCCCGAGTGCCATGATTTCAGATCTGAACCTATTATGTTTTCATGAATATATGTGAGTTCTTGATCCTATCTTGCAAGTCCATAGTCACCTACTATGTGTTATGATCCGGCAACCCCGAAGTGAGAATAATCGGGACCACTCCCGGTGATGACCATAGTTTGAGGAGTTCATGTATTCACTATGTGTTAATGCTTTGTTCCCGTACTCTATTAAAGGAGGCCTTAATATCCCTTATTTTCCGCTAGGACCCTGCTGCCACAGGAGGGTAGGACAAAAGATGTCATGCAAGTTCTTTTCCATAAGCACGTATGACTATATTCGGAATACATGCCTACATTACATTGATGAATTGGAGCCAGTTCTGTGTCACCCTATGTTATGAGTGTTACATGATGAACCGCATCCGGCATAATTCTCCATCACCGATCCAATGCCTACGAGCTTTTCACATATTGTTCTTCGCTTATTTATTTTTCCGTTGCTACTGTTACAATCACTACAAAATCCAAAAATATTACTTTTGCTATCGTTACCATTACTTCCATATTACTTTGCTACTAAATACCTTGCTGCAGATACTAAGTTATCCAGGTGTGGTTAAATTGACAACTCAACTGCTAATACTTGAGAATATTCTTTGCCTCCCCTTGTGTCGAATCAATAAATTTGGGTTGAATACTCTACCCTCGAAAACTGTTGCGATCCCTTATACTTGTGTGTTATCAAGACTATTTTCTGGCGCCGTTGCCGGGGAGCATAGCTCTATTCTTTGAGTCACTTGGGATTTATATCTGTTGGTCACTATGAAGAACTTGAAAGACGAGAAAACAAAAATTTATCCCTCAACTACGAGGGGAGGTAAGGAACTGGCATCTAGCTCTGCACTTGATTCACCTTCTGTTTTGAGTAAGCTTGCGAGACCTAAACCTGCTTCTGCTATTCATTTTGATATGTCGCATGTTATTGATGATGCCACTTCTGCTATGCATGATACTTATGTGAAACTACTTCTATGCTTGATACTACTGTGCCACTTGGTGAATTTCTTGATGAACAACTTGCTAGGGTTAGAGAGAATGAAATTATTGAAACTGGTAATATTGAAGATAGTGATGATGAAGACTCTCCCCCTAATAAATATGAATTACCTGTTGTGCCTGAGGGTTATGTTCTGGATGAAGAATCTGCTAGGGCCATTTTAGCTTGCAATGATAGAAGTGATCTTAAGAAGTTATTAGCTAAATGGAAGCAACAATCTCTTAATGCCAGAATGAAACCTGACCCTGCTTTTGCTACTTCACCTATCTGTGTTAGTGATAAGGATTATGAATTCTCTGTTGATCCTGATATAATTACTTTGGTTGAATCTGATCCTTTTTATGGCTATGAATCTAAAACTATTGTGGCACATCTTACTAAATTAAATTATATAGCCACCCTGTTCACTAATGATGAGAGAACCCGCTACCTTTATATCCTTAAAATATTTACGTTCTCATTAAAGGGTGATGCTAAGATATGCTTTAATTCTCTTGATCCTGGTTGTGTGCGTAGTCCCCAGGATATGATCTATTACTTCTCTGCTAAATATTTCCCTGCTCATAAGAAACAAGCTGCTTTAAGGGATATATACAATTTTGTGCAAATTGAAGAAGAGAATCTCCCACAAGCTTGGGGGAGGCTTCTCCAATTACTTAATGCTTTGCCTGATCATCCGCTTAAGAAAAATGAAATACTTGATATCTTTTATAATGGACTAACCGATGCTTCTAGAGATTACCTGGATAGTTGTGCTGGTTCTGTTTTCAGGGAAAAACACCGGATGAAGCTGAAATTCTATTGAATAATATGTTGACAAATGAAAATAATTGGACACTTCCTCAGTCCACTCCTGAGCCTATTCCTAAACCAACTCCAATGAAGAGAGGTGTTCTATTTCTCAGACCTGAAGATATGCAAGAGGCAAAGAAATCTATGAAAGAAAAAGGTATTAAAGCTGAAGATGTTAAGAATTTACCTCCTATTGAAGAAATACATGGTCTTAATTTACCGCCTATTGAAGAAACATATGATCTTAATCCGTCACCTATTGAAGAAACTCATGTTCTTGATAACCCGACACAGGTAGTAAAGGTAAATTACCTCTATAGATTTGATGAAGGTTATATTCCTCACTATAAGTCTGCTAGACAGTGCTTAGATGAGTTTGATAATTTTATTTTCAAACAAGAAAACTTCAATGCTTATTTTGGTAGACAATTGAAATACAATTCCGATATGCTTGAACACTTGAGTAATTACATGGCTAATGTTAAAGGTGAACTTAAACTCATTAGTAAACATGCTTCTATGGTTACCACTCAAGTAGAACAAGTACTAAAAGCTCAGAATGATTTGCTCAACGAATTGAATAGTAAGAATAATGGTTATGCTGTTATAGTGGCTACTAGAACTAGTAAGATGACTCAGGAACCTTTGTATCCTGAAGGCCACCCTAGGAGAATTGAACAAGATTCTCAGAGAAATAATATTGATGCACCTAGTCCTTCTAAAAAGAAGAAAAAGAAAAATGATAGGACTTTGCATGCTTCTAGTGAACCTACTGCTGAAACACCTGAGAATCCAAATGATATTTCTATTTCTGATGCTGAAACACAATCTGGTAATGAACATGAACCTAATGAAAATGTTAATGATGATGTTCATGATGATGCTCAACCTAATAATGATAATGATGTAGAAATTGAACCTGCTGTTGATCTTGATAACCCACAATCAAAGAATCAATGTTATGATAAGATGACTTTGTTGCTAGGAAGCACGGTAAAGAAAGAGAGGCATGGGTTCAAAAACCCATGCCCTTTCCTCCCAAACCATCTAAGAAAAAGGATGATGAGGATTTTGAGCGGTTTGCTGAAATGATTAGACCTATCTTTTTGCGTATGTGATTAACTGATATGCTCAAAATGAATCCTTATGCTAAGTATATGAAAGATATTGTTACTAATAAAAGAAAGATACCGGAAGCTGAAATTTCCACCATGCTTGCTAATTACACTTTTAAGGGTGGAATACCTAAGAAACTAGGAGATCCGGGAGTACCCACTATACCATGCTCCATTAAAAGAAACTATGTTAAAACCGCTTTGTGTGATCTTGGAGCCAGTGTTAGTGTTATGCCTCTCTCTTTATATCGTAGACTTGATTTGAATAAGTTGACACCTACTGAAATATCTTTGCAAATGGCTGATAAATCAACTGCTATACCCATCGGTATTTGTGAGGATGTGCCTGTTGTGGTTGCAAACGTTACTATTTTAACGGACTTTGTTATTCTTGATATTCCCGAGGACGATAGTATGTCTATTATTCTTGGAAGACCTTTTTTGAATACTGCAGGGGCTGTTATTGACTGCAACAAAGGCAATGTCACTTTTCATGTTAATGGTAATGAGCATACGGTACACTTTCCGAGGAAACAACCTCAAGTCCACAGTATCAATTCTATTGGAAAAATTCCATCGATTATTTTTGGAGGTTTTGAATTTCCTCTTCCTACTGTCAAGAAGAAATATGATATTCTTATTATTGGGGATGTGCATATCCCCGTCGAGGTAACATAGTGTTATTCGAAATTTCTCCAGTTCCATGTTATTCGGAATGAGTTTGTTAACAAGACTTGATCAACCTTGTTAGTGGATTCCTTTTGATGAGCATGAGATGGATGAAACTACAAAGCACAACCTTCTGTACCCTCTCTCTACTTTCTGTTATTTAGTTGAAATAAAGTAAAAAAGTATTTTCCTGTCTGTTGTTTGAATTATCCGTGCAATATAAAAATACCCCGAAAATAAAAGTTCTCCAAATGCCCTGCCAATTTAATATGATTTTTTCTGGAATATTTGAGAATATCTGGAATTGAGAACACAGCAGGGGGAGCAAGCACCTGGCCACGAGGGTCCAGGGCGTGCCCCCTGCCTCGTGGGCCCACGGTGGCTCCCCTCCACTTATTCCTGCACCCACACACTTCTTCTTCCTCCCAAAAAAATCACCATCTAGCTCAAGCACGAGTTCTAGCTCATTTTGCAGCGATTTTCGATCTCCTTGCTCAAAGCACCTCTCACAAAACTGCTTGGCGGGATTGTTCCTTGGTATGTGACTCCTCCATTGGTCCAATTAGTTTTTGTTCTAGTGCTTTATTCATTGCAAATTTGTGCTGCCTAGGTGACCATGTTCTTGAGTTTGCATGTCAAATTTACATGGTTCCAAGTAGTTCTAATGCATTCTAGTTGCTTATGCCATGCTTGATTAGCTATGAGTTATAATGGTTTACCTTGCGTGCCAACATGCTATTAAAATGGTTGTGATGTGGTATAGTGGGGTGGTATCCTCCTTTGAATGATTTAAGTGACTCGACTTGGCACATGTTCACACATGTAGTTGAAACAAATCAACACAGCCTTCACGATATTTATGTTCATGGTGGATTATATCCTACTCATGCTCGTACTCAATGTCTACTAATTTTAATGCATGTTCATGACTGCTGTCGCTCTCTAGTTGGTCGCTTCCCAGTCTTTTGCTAGCCTTCACTTGTACTAAGCGGGAATACTGCTTGTGCATCCAATCCCTTAAACCCCAAAGTTATTCCATATGAGTCCACTATACCTTCCTATATGCGGTATCTACCTGCCGTTCCAAGTAAATTTGTATGTGCCAAACTCTAAACCTTCAAATGATATTATGTTTTGTATGCTCGAATAGCTCATGTGTCAACTAGGGTTGTCCGTATCTTCCATGCTAGGCGTGTTATTCTCAAGAGGAGTGGACTCCGCTCCTCACTCACGAGAAAATGGCTGGTCACCGGGATGCCCAGTCCCATGCTTTATGCAAACTAAATCAAAATAATTGCAAACAAAACTCCCCCGGGGCTGTTGCTAGTTGGAGGCACTCGTTGTTTCGAGCAAGCCACGGATTGATGCTTGTTGGTGGAGGGGGAGTATAAACTTTACCATTCTGTTTGGGAACCGCCTATAATGTGTGTAGCACAGAAGATATCGCCATCTCTTGGTTGTTATGTTGACAATGAAAGTATGCCGCTCAAAGTATTGTTTATCTCTATTTCAAAATCGGGCTCTGGCACCTCTACAAGTCACTGCTTCCCTCTGGGAAGGGCCTATCCATTTACTTTTATGTTGAGTCATCACCCTCTTATTAAAAAGCACTAGCTGGAGAGCGCTGTTGTCATCTGCATCCATTACTATTAATCTATATTGGGCATGACAATGATTGGATCTCTTTTACCATGAATTACAATGTCTAGTCAGTCCTTGATCTTTAAAGGTGCTCTGCATTTATGTTTGGCGGTCTCAGAAAGGGCTAGCGAGATACTATTTTGTTATATCATATCATGATTATTTTGAGAAGTGTTGTCATCCGAGATTTATTATTATTGCTCGCTAGTTGATTATGCCATTGATATGAGTAAACATGAGACCTAAGAGTTATTGTGAGTGTGGTTAGTCATAATCTTTGCTGAAAACTTGAATGCTGGCTTTACATATTTACAACAACCAGAGCAAACAGTGTTTGTAAAAGTTTTTCTTTATCACTTTCAGTTTGTCAACTGAATTGCTTGAGGACAAGCAAAGGTTTAAGCTTGGGGGAGTTGATACGTCTCCGTTGTATCTACTTTCCACACACTTTTGCCCTTGTTTTGGACTCTAACTTGCATGATTTGAATGGAACTAACCCGGACTGACGCTATTTTCAGCAGACTTTCCATGGTGTTATTTATGTGCAGAAACAAAACTTCTCGGAATGACCTGAAATTCCACGGAACATATTTTTGGAAAATATAAAAAATACTGGAAGAAGAATCCACGTCAGGGGGCCCACACCCTGTCCACGAGGGTGGGGGGCACGCCTGCCCCCCGGGCGCGCCCCCCTTCCTCGTGGGCCCCCTGACGCTCCACCGACCTCAACTCCAACTCCATATATTCGTGTTCGGGGAGAAAAAAAATCAGAGAGAAGGATTCATCGCATTTTACGATACGGAGCCGCCGCCAAGCCCTAAAACCTCTCGGGAGGGCTGATCTGGAGTAAGTTCGGGGCTCCGGAGAGGGGGATTCATAGCCGTCGTCATCATCAACCATCCTCCATCACCAATTTCATGATGCTCACCGCCGTGCGTGAGTAATTCCATCGTAGGCTTGCTGGACGGTGATGGGTTGGATGAGATTTATCATGTAATCAAGTTAGTTTTGTTAGAGTTTGATCCCTAGTATCCACTATGTTCTGAAATTGATGTTGCTATGACTTTGCTATGCTTAATGCTTGTCACTAGGGCCCGAGTGCCATGATTTCATATCTGAACCTATTATGTTTTCATGAATATATGTGAGTTCTTGATCCTATCTTGCAAGTCTATAGTCACCTACTATGTGTTATGATCCGGCAACCCCAAAGTGACAATAATCGGGACCACTCCCGGTGATGACCATAGTTTGAGGAGTTCATGTATTCACTATGTGTTAATGCATTGTTCCGGTACTCTATTAAAAGGAGGCCTTAATATCCCTTAGTTTCCGCTAGGACCCCGCTGCCACGGGAGGGTAGGACAAAAGATGTCATGCAAGGTCTTTTCCATAAGCATGTATGACTATATTCGGAATACATGCCTACATTACATTGATGAATTGGAGCTAGTTCCGTGTCACCCTATGTTATGACTGTTACATGATGAACCGCATCCGGCATAATTCTCCAGCACCGATCCAATGCCTACGAGCTTTTCGCATATTGTTCTTCGCTTATTTATTTTTCCGTTGCTACTGTTACAATCACTACAAAACCCAAAAATATTACTTTTGCTATCATTACCATTACTTCCATATTACTTTGCTACTAAATACCTTGCTGCAGATACTAAGTTATCCAGGTGTGGTTGAATTGACAACTCAACTGCTAATACTTGAGAATATTCTTTGGCTCCCATTGTGTCGAATCAATAAATTTGGGTTGAATACTCTACCTTCGAAAACTGTTGCGATCCCCTATACTTGTGGGTTATCATCCGTCTGCCATGCTATACTATATACTTTATACTATTACATTACTTATGATACTGTTCGGAGATGGGGGCTGAAGGCGCAGGTGGCTCCATCCCGGTAGAGGTGGGCCTGGGTTCCCGACGGCCCCCGACTATTACTTTGTGGTGGAGCGACAGGGCAGGTTGAGACCACCAAGGAGAGAGGTCGGCCTGGCCGTGGTCGGCGTCCGTGGTTATTTCATAATAACACGCTTATCGAGATCTTAGTATTTGATCTGAGTTGGGTCATTGACCTTATACGCACTAACCGCCACGTGGGACAAGATATGGGCAACCGGCGTCGTGGTATTAGCCGAAGCTCTTTTTGACGTCAGCGACTGAGCGGCGCGCGCCGCATTGGACCGTAAGCCCGCGCTTGTATTAAGGGGGCTAGGTCTGCTTCCGGCCGCGCACGCAACATGCAGGTGTGCAATGGGCGATGGGCCCAGACCCCTCCGCGCATAGGATTTAGACCGGCGTGCTGACCTCTCCGTTGAGCCTAGGTAGGGTTGCGACGTGTTGATCTCCCGAGGCTGGACATGACCCAAGAAAGAGTGCCCGGCCAGAGGGATCGAGCGTGTCGGGTAATGTGGTGCACCCCTACAGGGAAGTTGATCTATTCGAATAGCCGTGTCCATGGTAACATGTGACCCAGAGTTGTACCTTGACCTTATGTCAACTAGAACCGGATACTTAATAAAATACACCCTTCTAAGTGCCAGATATAACCCAGTGATCGCTCAAACACAGGGCGACGAGGGGAGGATCGCCGGGTAGGATTTATCCTATGCGATGCTACTTGGTGAACTTACCATCTATTCTCTTCTACATGCTGCAAGATGGAGGCTGCCAGAAGCGTAGTCTTCGATAAGATTAGCTATCCCCCTCTTATTCTGGCATTCTGTTGTTCAGTCCATCGATATGACCCCTTTATACATATACCCATGCATATGTAGTGTAGATCCTTGCTTGCGAGTACTTTGGATGAGTACTCACGGTTGCTTTTCTCCCTCTTTTCCCCCTTTCCATTCTACCTGGTTGTCGCAACCAGATGCTGGAGCCCAGGAGCTTGACGCCACCGTCGACGATGACTCCTACTACACCGGAGGTGCCTACAACTACATGCAGGCTGCTGACGACGACGAGTAGTTTACGAGGATCCCAGGCACGAGGCCTGTGGCTCTTTGGATCTGTATCCCAGTTTGTGCTAGCCTTCTTAAGGCTATCTTGTTACTTATGTCTGTACTCAGATATTGTTGCTTCCGCTGACTCTTCTATGATCGACCACTTGTATTTGAGCCCTCGAGGCCCCTGGCTTGTAATATGGTGCTTGTATGACTTATTTTATTTTTAGAGTTGTGTTGTGATATCTTCCTGTGAGTCCCTGATTTTGATCGTACATGTTTGCGTGTATGATTAGTGTATGATTGAATCAGGGGCGTCACAAGTTGGTATCAGAGCCGACTGCCTGTAGGAATCCCCCTTCTACACTCCTTGGCCGAAGTCAAGTCTAGACATTACGAAATCTTTTACTAACATGGCTGTGTGGCTTACGGGCCCACGTCGCCATTGGGTGGTATTAGGATCTTTTATTTCTCGTCTATACTCTGGGACTCTGATCTCTCTTCTATTCGGGTTAAATGAATTTGCTAAACTTTAACATTAGGTTCTCGTAACAACTTTCTCCCGGAGAGCCCCTTATTACAGATGATCGTCTACTGCACCAGAAAAATCCGAAGATACTCTCCGATATTCTCTCGAGACACTATGGTGTCGCTTTTGCAATTCCCTTCCATTGATAAACCCCTATGGATAACCACGTATACTCGCCATTCATACAATGTTTCCCAGTTGATCTTGTTATTACAAGATACCTCAAAATTCTCTCTGTTGTTCCAAGAATCCTTTGAGATACTGCCTTGCAGTTCTTTGCCACATGACACCCCGACGGATAATTCCTCGCCCTTATCGATTATTCGCTCATTCCCAGTTGTTCATGTGTTTCGCAAAAGACTTCGAAATACCATTCGATCTTTCGAAAATCCTGAGCAGCCTATTGCTCTTGAAATTCTTGATTTCTTGCATTATGGTTAATCCCACAAGTATAGTAATCTTATTGGCAGCCTTTGTCACTATCATTTTGAGTCCCTTGATTCAATATGTTGCGAATGCTTGCAATCCTCAATCAGATCCTAGAATTCATCCTTCCAGCTCAGACGCCATTTTAAACATGACCTGGATCTCGACCAATCAAGTTGCCGTCGATTGTAACCCCCTATGTCTATTCGGTTATCCATCTTTGATCAGAGCGTCTGCTTCTGATCCTTCATTTTGGAAGTAATAATTCATTTGTTATCTAAGCATCGAATTATTCCGATGTTCTATAATCCGATGCATTTGCATTCTTTCTTCCTCTTATTGAGTACCAATACTCACATCAGCTCCGTTGTGGACCACCAGACCCATTGCAGGGTTATTATCCATTAGTATCCTCCACATTGAAAATTCTTGTGAGTTATTCCCATGACACATAATGTCTTGGTAAATTGTATCCTCTGCTTTCTTAAGCATACTCTACTTTCGAGCTTCTATTATTTGCTCCGAAGTTTGTGGTATATGTTCCTAAGATACCCTGATGGGTTGAACCTATGCCTTCCTTAATATGTGTGAACTCGAAAGTTTTCATGAGTCATACTCTTCTGGTATTTTGCCAGATAAAATTTCAACACTACAACTTCTTCGAAAGTGAGAAGTGAATGAAAGGTTATGCATTGGAGAAGTGGGAGTCGACCTTGAACTTTGTGTTCATGCCCATGGACACGATGTAGATCTTATCATTAAAGCTTCTCTTAAATTAATTATTCCTTTGGTATAGGTTCATCTTATATCTGGGATCTGGTCTTTTGCAATCGTGGTTCCGACCATGTTCTCCTTTAAATACCATTTCTCGTGCAAGTTTAAGCACTTGTCTTCTGCAGAGCAATACCCCAGTCCAACCTCTACTTTGATCTGTCGTCTAGTATTACCCCCTGGTATCTCGAGATATCACAGAACTACATAACTCGTTATGAGTTCTTCATCTACTATTATTTCCCGCCGATTCCAATTTTTCCCCGGGTTCTGAGTTGCTAGACACTCAAGGACACCGATACCGGAATTGGGTCCGCACTGCGATTCAACGAGTATTAGAAATCTTCATTGCTAACAAGTTTAATACTCCATCATGTCATTCCTAGCCTGATTGGCTACATCATTATCGTACTAATTTTAACTGTGCTACCTCGTCCTTCCCGGAGCACAAATTTCGGCGACGAGCTAACCCTACGCCGATCTTCCTCGCCATATCATTCCGCCTTGAACCGCAAGCTTGGTCTCGAGTTTGTGTCGTACCCGTGGTTCCAATAACCTTTCGCTTCATCATTCCTTTGACTTGATGTCATCGCTGATCAATTACATCTTCATGAAATCTCTCGACAATTGTGTTGTGATCATCATTAGCATTCTGAGCTCTTCCAGGGTATCAATTGAATTCATGATGAGAAATACCATCCTTTCCCTCGATTATTTGTATTATCATCGACCACTTTATTGCCTTCCGTTCAACACAAACTTGTCCGTGTGTTGTGTTATACCTTTAGTTCCTTGCTATCCAACATTTGTTCTTCTTTACATTGGAGTATTACCATCTTTTATGTCAAGAATGTCGTGAGAATTTCACCACCTCTTAAGAATTCTTGGTACAAGTGATACTTCCTTCCATCTCCGTTCATTCTTGGTCCCCGTGTTATTTCTAATCGGAAAACCGACAATTGAACTATGATGTGTGAATTCAAAACTTCTAGCGACCCTATTGCTTTCAAGTTAATGGTCAACCGTTCGTTCTTAGACTATTGGTTATTGGATCACCATTCTAACTTGATCATGCACCCTATGCCCATATTACGGGTGCAACTTTCAACCAATGTTTAAGTGTGTATGTTTTTCCTCGAGCATACATCATTATATCATTTGATATGAGAAATGTTATCTCCTTGTTCACATAATTGTGGAAATCCATCTTTTTGGAAATCTCGATGATATGTCGCTGAGTCCATCAGCCACCTCCTCATCCTCTCCTTGGTTTAATGCTGAACTCTTGTTTCGGAACTTGCTTCCATTGTTAATTTCCCGAGAATCTTAAAATGTCCATGCGTCAACTGTTGTTGCACCTTTTCTTCCCGGGCATCCTGAATTTCAGGTATGCCAACACCAATCAGATCTGGATCTCGGTCAGATACGATGGTTGGAACATATTTCCAAGAGTTATAACACCTGGCCAGAGAACCTATTGTTATATGACTCGGTAAGATGATGTCATGCCTAGCACACCTGGCCGGAGAACCTATTGTTATACTTTCCTATTTAGCAAGATTAACCATTCTTCCATGAGGAAATCGTAAGAATTATTCTATATGTTGTTCCTGATGAATCCTTTGTGTATCCAAGTTCGATCTTTGCTTGAAGACCATGTCAATGCTATCTCGAAGCATGTCTGTGGTACTCCGATATTAAACAAGAACATTTGAAGCCCAATGCTCAATGTTTCTTGCTCAATTATCCAAACACCGTTGTATGGGTAATGTCATGAAAATTCTCTTCCCTTTTCTAATGGGTTTTCTACGTTATATCCTGTCATGGATATCATGCTCTGCTTGTCCTTGGGAAGGATATACCCCTGAATTATGTGTTTAAACACATTTTTCCTTTCCGTTGTTCTGTTTAATCTGATAAGCACATTTTCCTTTCCATTGTTTTGTTTAACCTTCTTGAGGTTTATATGATCTAAGCAGTAATAAGTCACTACTTTTGTAAGCACCTCAGTGTACAGCTCTGTCAGTAAGAACCTGTTACTATTGTTGATGACATTCCGGTAACCACCGATGGACAAGAACTTTGCCTATTGGTCCGCCTCGTTCAATGAGCAGGAAGATGGTTCTCTTCGTCCCTCGCCCTTGGTACCGACATTGTTGCCGACATAACTGATAGGCTACACTCTGACATGTCTTGCTATCATGACCGTGCAAGATGTCAACGCCCTTCCTACTTTTAACGACATGATGGGCCCATAACCCACAGATCCACAGGATCGAAACCTGATTCTCCTGCACACCCCCTGTTTCCGAAGTTATTCCTCACGCGTGACTTTGTATGTAATTCACGAGCCACCTTTCGAGAGATCACCAATTCTGGTATCCAAAACAATACTTATGCCCATTGCTCTGAACCCCTTTCACACTCTGTTTCAGGCAACAAATGATTGCCTATGCGCTTGAAACTTCTACTTTGCATCTTCTTACTTTGCTCTCGATAATTTCATAAGTTTCAATTCGAGAGTTACTTTTCGCCACCTTCCCTAATGGTTATCTACCGAATAAGCAACCGTGCAGAGTTCCATACTTCCGGTATACTCCCTTATTCTTTCGTAAGTACGATGAAATGTCCGAAGAAAGGATGATGACTTCATCATGATGACCCGAAGCAGAGAAATGAAGACATCAATGTAATGGATCGACCTCTTCGAGAAGAGCAACCAAGAACGAGAAGATTCGTTAGAATTTCGTAACCAAATCACTTCCCCCTTACTCCCGGTCCTAAATCTCAGGACGAGATTTCTTGTAGTGGAGGAGAATTGTGACGCCCGGATAATTAAGCTATAGTGAACCTCTGCTAATGATGCCACATCACCTCGATTACTGTGGCTAATCTCGCGTTAGTTCGAAACCAATCCGAATTCAAATTAAAAATCAAGCAAACAATAAAAGTTTTCAAATATTAAAACTAAAATGTTCGGGTTGTGCCAAATAATGCGTAGGTAATTATGGACTAAGTTGAAATACTAATTTAGATACTAAGTATATATTTTACTAAAACTAAAATAATAGAAAACAAAACAAACAAAAGGTAAATAAAACATATGGGGCAAACCCCCCCCCCTAGCCCAACTGGGCCTTGGCCCAGCCGGCCGGCCCGTCTACCCCCGTGGCCTACTTACCCCTCCACCCGTAACCCTAGACCGACCGCCCCCCCCCACTTCCCCACTCGCCCCTCCAGCACGATTCCCTCTCCTCCCTCTGTTTCCCCCGATCCAGATCGGGGGAAATGCCTTGACGCCGCGTCGTCGCAGCCACCTCATCGAAGCCCCCCGGAGACCCTCCTCGCCGGAGCGGCCACCCCCCATCGCCCATGCCGTCGTCGCTCCGTCCGTGACTCCTCGCCCGCTCCACCAACCCTCACCACCCTCTCCCCGACCTGGACACGTCGCCCCCGACCCCGTCGTCATCCCCGGCGCTAGGCGCCGCCTCGCTGGCGCTGCCCCACCGCCGCCGCCCTGCGCCGGATCGACCTCGCCGTGGCCTCCTCATCTCCTCCCCACGAGTCGCCCCCGAGCCTCGCCGCCCCGCTTCTCTTCAACGCTGGTGAGGCCATCGGCCTCTCCCCCTTGATTTGTGTCGCCGGCGCCGTTCATTGCCCGCGCGCGCACGACCCTGCACCCGCTGCCCTGCTCGCCAGCCGGACCTCGCGGTCCCGCACCTGCGCGCCCCCGCTGCTCGCCTAGCTTGTCGGCCCCGCGCCGCCTCGCGCAGCTTGCCGCGGGTGCCCGCCGCTCCCTCTGGCCGCTCCCTCTAGTCGCTACTGCCGCGCCGTCCCGCCTCAACCGCTGCTGCACCGCGGCCTTGATCTGCCGCCGCGACCCAGTGGCCTTGCACCGCCGTGCTCCCTCGGGCACGAGCGCCCGCAACCAGCGCCCGCCCCGTTAACCACTGCCCGAATCCACTATGGCCCCTGTGCCTATGACACATGGGACCCGCCCCGGGAACGTTAAAAAAAAGAGATTAAAAAAGAATAATAAATAAAAATATTAATTAATTAACTTAATTAATCCTGTTTAGTTAACCTATTTAATTATTGTTAATTAATTAAACAGTAATTAGATTAGTTAAACCCTAATTAGAATAAACAGAGTATGACATGCGGGACCCACACGTCAGATTGACCATTCATCGCCCTGTTGACTGCTGACGTCATGCTGACGTCATGAGGACGTCAACTTACACTATTCTGGATAATGTTGATTTAAAATAATTAAGTAAATTCTAAAATGATTAAATCTTTTAAAATTAATATAAAATAAACCGTAGTTCGGATGGAAAAACTTTATACATGAAAGTTTCTCAGATCGACGAGGCGAATCGGGATACATAGCCCGTTCGTCCGCCACACATCCCTAGCATAGTGAACACGCAACTTTCCCCCTCCGGTTCATCTGTCTGAAAACGCTAAACACCAGGGATACTTCCCCGGATGATTCCCCCCTTCGCCGGTATCACCTACTACCGCGTTAGGGCACACCTAGCACCGCTCGTAGTCTTGTCATGCGTTGTCATGCTTATGTTTGCATTATATTTATTGTTTATTCCCCCTCTTCTCTCCGGTAGACTACGAGACCGACGCTGCTGTTGTCCCGGTCGACTACGGTGTTGACGACCCCTCCTTCTCGGCTGAGCTTCCAGGCAAGCCCCCCCGGTTGATCACCAGATATCGCCTATTTCTTCTCTCTACTGCTTTCGGTTAATCCTATTCTGCTGCATAGCCTGTCATTGTTGCCACAGTTGTTACCCTTACCTGCAATCCTAACAGCTTAGTATAGGACGCTAGTATTCCATCGTTGGCCCTACACTCTTGTCCGTCTGCCCTACTATACTACTGGGCCGTGATCACTTCGGGAGGTGATTATGGGCATATGCTATATACTTTACTGTTACATTACTTATGATACTGTTCGGAGATGGGGGCTGAAGGGCAGGTAGCTCCATCCCGGTAGAGGTGGGCCTAGGTTCCCGACGGCCCCCGACTATTACTTTGTGGCGGAGAGACACGGTAGGTTGAGACCACCTAGGAGAGAGGTGGGCCTGGCCCTGGTCGGCGTCCGTGGTTATTTCATAATAACACGCTTATCGAGATCTTGGTATTTGATCTGAGTTGGGTCGTTGACCTTATACGCACTAACCGCCACGTGGGACAAGATATGGGCAACCGACGTCGTGGTATCAGCCGAAGCTCTTTTTGACATCAGCGACTGAGCGGCGCGCGCCGCATTGGACCGTAAGCCCGCACTTGTATTAAGGGGGCTAGGTCTGCTTCCGGCCGCGTACGCAACGTGCGGGTGTGCAATGGGCGATGGGCCAGACCCCTGCGCGCATAGGATTTAGACCGGTGTGCTGACCTCTCTATTGAGCCTAGGTAGGGCTGCGACGTGTTGATCTCCCGAGGCCGGACATGACCCAGGAAAGTGTGCCCGGCCAGAGGGATTGAGTGTGTCGGGTAATGTGGTGCACCCCTGCAGGGAAGTTGATCTATTTGAATAGCCGTGTCCACGATAACGGGCGACCCGGAGTTGTACCTTGACCTTATGGCAACTAGAACCGGATACTTAATAAAATACACCCTTCCAAGTGCCAGATATAACCCGGTGATCGCTCTCACACAGGGCGACGAGGGGAGGATCGCCGGGTAGGATTTATGCTATGCTATGCTACTTGGTGAACTTACCATCTATTCTCTTCTACATGCTGCAAGATGGAGGCTGCCAGAAACGTAGTCATCGATAAGATTAGCTATCCCCCTCTTATTCTGGCATTCTGCTGTTCAGTCCACCGATATGACCCCTTTACACATATACCCATGCATATGTAGTGTAGATCCTTTCTTGCGAGTACTTTGGATGAGTACTCACGGTTGCTTTTCTCCCACTTTTCCACCTTTCCATTCTACCTGGTTGTCGCAACCAGATGCTGGAGCCCAGGAGCTTGATGCCACCATCGACGACGACCCCTACTACACCGGAGGTGCCTACTACTACATGCATGCCGCTGACGACGACACGGAGTAGTTTAGGAGGATCCCAGGCAGGAGGCCTGTGCCTCTTTCGATCTGTATCCTAGTTTGTGCTAGCCTTCTTAAGGCAAACTTGTTACTTATGTCTGTACTCAGATATTGTTGCTTCCGCTGACTCGTCTATGATCGAGCACTTGTATTCGAGCCCTCGAGGCCCCTGGCTTGTAATATGATGCTTGTATGACTTATTTTATTTTTAGAGTTGTGTTGTGATATCTTCCCATGAGTCCCTGATTTTGATCGTACACGTTTGCGTGTATGATTAGTGTACGATTGAATCGGGGGCGTCACAACCCCTTCCTGACATTTGAACCCCATGGTCCCACCCGTCAGCCACTTAAGGCGCTAACCTGTCCCGCTGACGTGGCTAAGTGGAAAAGCATTCCACGGTATACGTCTTCTAAGAGGCAAAGCGTATTCTACCTGTGTTCTAGAGAACAATACGTTTTTGCTGCAAGAAGGCGCATTCCAAGAAATACGCTTTCTGTTTTTCAGCCGCGAGGGCCAAAAACCTTATATTACGTACGTTCATTAGTTAAGAGCAGAAAACACAAATTTTATTAGCTTTTCTACCTAACGAACGAACGGCCACAACTTTTCACCTGTAACTCTAAATCAGGTGATTCCAAAGCCCACGTTCTCTATTCGTTGAGCCCGTTCCAATGGTATCATTTTCACCATGTTGTAACATTCTTAAAATGGTCATCTTGCCCCTGCCCTTCGTTTAGCTCCTCCGAGAGAGAACATTTTCCGGCAAATCTTACCGCGAGCTCCTCAGACTTCTTTCCGGTGAATCCACCAACTCCAGGCAAGCCACACCCTCCATTGCATGATTGCAATGCAATGCCATGGTTTTATTTAATAAACTTGCTTAAAATTTACATTAGCTATATGATTTATTCATGACATTTCTTGGAGTACTATTTGATCTTGCTGCTGCCATGATGATGCTTGGATTTCTAGGACTAATGCTTTGCATACTGAGGATGACATGTTGCCATTGGATTACTAGGAACAATAGTTACGCTTTCATTATGATCATATTGCACATTATGCCTATTGGGGTATTATTTGATTTGATTGATATCTTATTGATTGAATCTCATCATTAGTTTATACCTCTTGATGTTGTCATCGTATTAGCAGCATCATAGTCTTTGGATTCATCATGATTTTAGTTAATATGCTACCCTTGGAGTTGCTCATGATAAGACTCTATTATTGTTTGAATTATTGGATGGATATCACTATGACTTGACTCACAGGCTGATCTATGATATTGATGTAACAGTTATCTTAGATATATCTTGAGGACAAATTCCGTCATTTCGTTGGTCAGGTGCCACCAAGACGAGCTCACCAGTGCTGCCACACTTGCCTAGATTGGGTGCCCCTAATTCGATCTATTGCCATGCCTCTCGCTGGTGCCTCCAACTCGGGAAGGTTATGTGTGCGCGCTACCCTGATCAGGTAGGCGGCCATAAGCCTTGTGTGCCCAAGTGTGTTGTACCCGGGTATCTCCGCTAGGGACGTTTTTGTTTTTGTTTTGCCATGACGGTGGCCGGCACGAAGGTGGCGGATATCAAGAGTTGGCATCAGGTCCACCCATGACATAGCCCAAAGTGGAGTTTGACGGAGTGGTCAGGGGAGTGTCATGCAATAGATTGGTTTCGTCGGAATGTCGTTGGTCCACCTTAATGGGAGCACGAGGCCATGAGTTCCATGGTGTGGGTATGGTGTACTAACCTCTACAGAGAGTATAATCTATCGATAGCCACGTCCTTGGTCATGGACACGGTTCATACTAGGTCACACCATTCGATCAACACTCACTATGATAGAATGACTTATAAGATGACTTATATTTATATGTGAGCAGTAACAGTTTGGCAGGATGCCGATGATGATGTTGGGACGATCTTCAGGATGATCTTTCAGCCTGTGAGGGGATCACGCGGTGATCACGATGATGTATTGATCACGAGGTGATCGAGATGATATATGTTGCTTGGCTGGATAACCAAGAGTGAGATGGGTCATGTGACCCAAGAGGTTGGTTCAACATTAATTCTAGCATTACCATATCATGATTAACATTTTCTTCCACATCACAATAGTTGTTCATAACATAATCTGTTCATGCTATGTTGTTGTCTTGCATTGATGCTTTTGGTTGTTGTGAGCTTGCGAGGACATTCAAAGTACTCAGCTAGCGTGTCATGCCAGTTTGCAGGTGATGCTGTGATTGATTGCTTGATGACGATACCGAGCATGCGAGCTAGACTGTGTCCCAGCCAGAGTCCCTGCGGAGTGGAGTTCATCACCGTCATCATTGTTCCGCTGCTAGTAGTTATTCCGGTATTATGAGTTCTTCCGCTGCTAGCGTAGAGCTACCCTAGCAGGCATTGTGTCGCTGTGCCGATGTGATCCTTTGTACCATCAGACAATTGTACTTGTATTCTTTGTAATAAGAGTTGATTTGTTTTATGCCAAGCAGTGTCGTATTCCAGATGACTTGATCTCTGGGCTGGAATACGGGGTGTTCCGGTTCCTCTGAGCCGTGGTGCCAAAGCTGAAGCCGATGACCAGCCCCTTTTAGATTTAGGAATAGTCACAAAGGAACGGTTAATAGCATATCGAATCAAAACGATCATTTAAAAAGATAGCTTGTTTTATACACACTACTCCTTGGCATACCAAGGGAAAAATCAGAACTTAAGTTCTGCCTTGGTAAATTTGACCTCTGTCACCCAAGCACCTCCATGCCTCTGCGCCAAAAACTACTCCGGAGTCTGATCATTTCCTGTTGGAGGTCCTAAGGTGATTTCCATTAGCTTGATATTCGGGAAATGCTCCACTGTAGACGCATACGCCCTTTCTACCCCCACAAGACAGACTGGCCGCTTCCACTTCCCCACCTGGGGGCTGGTTTTCCAAAGCCTATTCACCAGGACAAAGAAGCTTGTCAGCATCGCCTGGCCCGGCCAGAGGTTAATGCAGATATCCTGCATCACCAGCCGGGCTTCACGGAACAGCTCCGCCAGCTACTTCATCTGATTGTTCAGCAGCGGCAAATGCTCGGGCGCCTGGAATTGGGTTCAGAAGGTCTTCTCGTCAGAACCGTCAGGCTGGTCGCAAAGTGTGCACCAGCGTCCGCAGCACTCCCCGGCAGGTCCCTAAAGACCCCTGAAGAACGCTAGACTTGCGTAAGATGAGCAA
Source organism: Triticum aestivum (assembly GCF_018294505.1). Classification (NCBI taxonomy): domain Eukaryota; kingdom Viridiplantae; phylum Streptophyta; class Magnoliopsida; order Poales; family Poaceae; genus Triticum; species Triticum aestivum. Next base: position 223,351,751 of record NC_057802.1, read on the forward strand.
ATCAGTTGTCTCCAAAAATGCAGCGAAGCAGATAGGGTTTACTAGTGACGATTTGCTTCACTTGTTAAAGCATGTCATGATCAGCTCAAGCCTGGGTCTTGGCGTCCTTGCACGCCGAGCTGGCTGTGGCCAGCTCAGACGTGAGACCGTCCTTCTCCTTCTAAAGGGCATTGTGCTACATGCAATACCCTTCAGGTCTTGTTTGACCTCGGCAACCCAGGCCACGTGCTTCTCACTGATCTCTTTTTCTTTAACCAGCAATACATTAGCCTTCTCCGCCACAGCTCTCTGTTGTTCGGCTTCTTGTCGGGTTGTTTTTAGCTCGGACCGGAGCTTTTCTAGCTCCGTAGAGGTAGTTGCAAACACATCAGCATATGAATTAGAACTTACAACAAGCATTGCAAAATTGCAAGAGCTACAAAAATATCGATATTTACCTTCAGCAACCTCCATCTACTTCTTGAGTAGATCTACGTCCTTCTTGGACCGATCGAGCTTATGGTACAGCTCCTCCAACTCCCTAGTGTTGGATGCCAAAACCGAGGCCAAAACCTGCGACGATGGAAGGTAGCTTCCTCGGAGGATATCAAACCCCTGCTCAGCTTCTTTCTTCTGACCAGGGTCTCAGGACTATAGTATATTCGCTTCTACCAAACATTCAGTTTTTTACTAGGACCCCCGAGTAAGAGCTTGGAATCTCACTCAGGGGCTCGGGGGCTACTGTAGTTATGCAGTTATTCTATGCGCTCATGGCAACTCAAGTCTTTGGACAATTTTACTTTTCTCCTATCAGCTCAAAGGGCCATCAAATGCGTCTAGCCGCGACAGTTTTTCTTATCCAATGATATAACATCTAAAAGAAAGGGGCTGGGAAAAGTTACCTCCAAACCATGAAAGAGGCCCTTGAAGGCCTCCTTGATACCGGCCTTGGTGGACCGGTAACTCTACAGCGCCACGTCCAGTAGGACGCGGTGCTCGGCAACGATGTAGGAGTCCGTCATGGACGCCTCCATCTCTTCGGTCCACCCCGCCAACGCCTGCCCTACGGCAGGAGGGGATGGGCGGACCACCTCGGCCCTCCCCTTCATGGGAGGGATGGCTTCTATAGAAGGCTCCAAGGTGGCTCTGGGTCAACGGGCGCTGAGGTGGTTCGCCGCCCCAGTTTTTCCCCCTCTGTAGAGGAGGGAATCTTCTCCACGGGGTCCTTAGAGGCCGAGGCCTCCGCCTCGGCCATAAGGGCGTCGGCCCCGCCCCTGTAGTGGTCTCGGGCGGGGCCTCTGCCTTATTGGATAGTGGGGGAGGGATGGTGCTCCTCCAAGGTACTTGATAACCCACAAGTATAGCGGATCGCAATAGTTTTCAAGGGTAGAGTATTCAACCCAAATTTATAGATTCGACACAAGGGGAGCCAAAGAATATTTGAAGGTATTAGCAGCTGAGTTGTGAATTCAACCACACCTAGAGATTAATTATCTGTAGCAAAGTGATTAGTAGCAAAGTAGTTTGCTAGTTTTGATAGTAGTGACAGCAACAACGGTAACGGTAATAGTGATAGCAGTAGTTTTGTAGCAATTGCAACAGTAACAGCAGCAGCAGTAACTTAGCAAGAACAATATAGGATAAATTTGTGGGCATTGGATCGATGACTTGTTGGATGATATTCATAATGTGACAGTCATAACCTAGGGCGATACGGCACTAGCTCCAGTTCATCGATATAATGTAGGCATGTATTCTGTAAATACTCATACGTGCTTTATTAAAAGAACTTGCATGACATCTTTTGTCATACCCTCCCATGGTAGCGGGGTCCATATTGGAAACTAAGGGATATTAAGGCCTCGTTTTAATAGTGAACCGGAACAAAGCATTAACACATAGTGAATACATGAACTCCTCAAACTACGGCCATCACCGGGAGTGGGCCCCATTGTTGTCACTCCGGGGTTGCCGGATCATAACACGTAGTAGGTGACTATAACTTGCAAGATCGGGTCTTAAACATGGATATAATGATGAATTCATAAACGGTCAGATCTGAGTTCATGGCACCCGAGCCCAAAGTGACAAGCATTAAGCATAGCAAAGTCATAGCAACATCAATCTAAGAACATAGTGGATACTAGGGATCAAGCCCTAACAAAACTAACTCGATTACATGATGAATCTCATCCAACTCCACACCGACCAGCGAGCCTACGAAGGAATTACTCACTCCCGGTGGGGAGCATCATGGAATTGGCGATGGAGATGGGTTGGTGATGACGAAGAACGAAGATCCCCCTCTCCGGTGCCCCAAACAGACTCCAGATCTGCCCTCCAGAGGAAGAACAGGGCTTGGCGGCGGCGCCGTCTCGTGAAACGCGGTAATTCTTTCACCCTGATTTTTTTCTGGAAATATGTGATTTTATAGTATCAGGGGGCCGTCAGCGGGGCCACCAGGTGGGTACAACCCACCTGGGCGCCAAGAGAGGGGGGCGCGCCCTGGTGGGTTGTGCCCAACCAGGGGCCCCTCTCTGGTGGGTCATGGCTCCAAAAATTATTATTATTGATATAAAAAATCCTCGCAAAGTTTCGTTCCATTCAGAGAACTTTTATTTCTGCACAAAAACAAGACCATGGTAGTTCTGCTGAAACAGCGTCAGTCCGGGGTTAGTTTCATTCAAATCATGCAAATTAGAGTCCAAAACAAGAGCAAAAGCGTGAGAAAAAGTAGATACATTGGAGACGTATGAACTACCCTAAGCTTAAACCTTTTATTGTCCTCAAGCAATTCAGTTGATAAACTGAAAGTGAGAAAGAAAAAGTTTTACGAACTCTTTTGCTCTGGTTTGCATAAACAAGCTTAAACAACATCCAGGTTTTCAGCCAACATTATAACTAACCATGTCAACAATAACATTTAAAGATTATAATAACTCATATCAATGACATAATTAGCTAGCGAGCAATAATAAGATATCTCAAACAGCAACACGTTGTCAAAACAACCATGATATAATATGACGATAGTTGTATCTCGCTAGCCCTTTCTAAGACCGGAAAACATAAATTCAGAGCACCTCCAAAGTTCAAGCAGCGACTAAACATTGTAATTCATGGTAGAAAAGATCCAGTCATGATGCACCCAACATTAGCTACACACAATGCATAAATCATGACAACTGTGCTCTACTCAGTTTCTGGCGCTTGATTTTAGAAGGTGATGACACAACATAAACGTAAATAGAAAGTCCCTTCGCATAGGGAAGCAGTGATTTGCAGAGGTGCCAAAGCTCAATTTTTAAAACAGAGATAAATGATATTTTGAGACATGCACCCTTCTCATTCACTTCACGACTATCCGTTATCAACATCTTCCACGCTAAGCACGCTAGTGGCGGTTCCCAAGCGGTAAAAGTAAAGGTTTTGACTCCATTGGGAGTTTTTGTTTGATTATTCAAGAGATGAACTCTTTTTCATGTTTGCAGTTTGGGACTGGGCATCCCTAATACCGCCCATTTCCTCGTGCGATGGCGAGTGAATAAACACTCGACCTGAGGATAACCTTCTTAGCACGAAAGATATCGACCACCTCCTGTCGTTCCATGAACGATCCAGGCACAAATAAAGGATAATTTTTAGAAGTTTTTTTAGAGGTGGCCCATGCAAATTTACTTAGGACGGCAGGGTAATACCCTATATAGGTAGGTATGGTGGACTCATCTGGAATAACTTTGGGTTCAAGGTTTTTGATGTACAAGCAGAGTTCCCACTTAGTACAGGCGAAGGCTAGCAATTAATATTGGGAAGCGGCCAGCTAGAGAGCAACAACGATCATAACCATGCATTATGCATAAGTAACATCGGACACTAGCATGAGTAGGATATGAACACCATGAACGTAAATATTATAGAGGCTATGTTGGTTTTGATTCAACTACATGCATGAACATGTACCAAGTCAAGCCACTCGAACATTCAGAGGAGGATACCATATCATCATACTACATCACAATCATTTTAACGCAATGTTGATATCCAAGATAAATCATTATCCACTCCCAGCTACTTATGCATGGCATGAGAAACTACAATCTCTAATTGTCATTGCAAACATGTTTAATCATAATGGGCTGAATCATGGATACCAGGTTAAACATATTTACACAAATAGAACAAGTCGAGTTCATACCAATTTCTCTCTGCCACGGCCAGCTCATTGAATATCGTCATTATTGCCTTTCACTTGCATGACTGAATGATATGAAAATAATAATAGTGCAAGAGTGCCATGGACTAAGTTGGAATCTGCAAAACATTTTATTCAATAGGAGAAGACAAAATAAAATGGGCTCTTTATTAGTTCAACAATTATTCATATGAGAGCCACTCAACATTTTCATCGTGGTCTTCTCCTCGGTAAGACTCGAATAAAAAGAAAAGAAAGTCAGAGAAACACACTAAAATATTTTTGGAGTTTTTGATTTTCTTGAACAAGCAAATAAAAGCAAAAACTCAAAAAAAAACTATTTACACAGGAAAGCTCCCAGCTAGCAAAAGAAGAACAAGGAAATCTTTTTGAATTTTCTTTTTAGTGCTACTACTAAGCATGCATAGAAACTAAATTACTACAACTAATTTTTTTGGTTTTTCTAAAGTTTTTCAAACACACAAGAAGAAAGCAAGAAAATAAATCTAAGCATGGATGATACAATGAAAGAGTGTGAAGACCGAGAAATAGAATGATATGTGAATATGAATATAATGTCGGTGAGAAACACGTACTACCCCAAGCTTAGCTTTTGGCCTAACTTGGTAGTCGATCAGTAGCCCAGATGGTAGTAGGGATCCTGAGGAGCAGACATCCACTCATCCCACTGCTGAGGTGCCTGTGCAGCCTCTGCAGCAGCGTGAGCGTTCTAGAAGGCGATGATGTGTGCAGGCATAATCCGGTATCCGCCCCTAGCAACAGAATCAAACAAAGAAGGTGCAGGCAAGGGGATAACATCACGAGTGTCAACGCTATAGACCAGGTTATAAGGAATGGAAAGATCAGGACGATCATGTGCAAGAAAGTGATGGTGATCCATGGCTGCTCAGTCTAGGTAAACCTTGGTCAGGGGGTAATCATGAGGGCGTATCTCATCCTTGAAGTGAGCCACCAACCGAGTAGCAAAAATCCCACCATGTATTTTACCCTAGGATTTATTAAGATGGACGCGACGAGCCACGATAGCTCCCAAGCTATACGTGTTCTCGCCCTCAAGTGCACGACGTAAAACAGCAAGGTCTGGTGAGCTGAGCGCACCCACCTTCTCTCCAGCAAGCAAGCATTTGGTAATGAAAAGTGCAAAGTAACGAACAGCAGGAAAATGTAAGCCACCGAAAGTGATGGCTGACACTCTTCTCTCAACACCCACTGTCAAAGTGCGACAGAAGGCCCCAAACTCAACCGGCCTAGGCTCAGCCAAGCTCCCATCAGACGGGATCATGCATATGTTACAAAACTCAGTAAGTGGTATCTGATGGTTTTCAGCATATAAGTCAAAGCTCACTTCAGGAGGATTATTTCTAGGCAGGAAAGTAAAACTTTGAACAAAGTTGTTTGTGAAGATTTGGTGTTGGTCACACTCATCTGCGATGAAGTCCGTGTGGCCGACATTATCAATAAATTGCATGAACTCCTCATGAATTCCATCCTCTTGCAGGAACGGGGTGTGCAGCCATTCGCACGGCCGTACCTCCGCCAACCTCCGAGGGTGGAGATCACTGTCACAAGACTCCCCAATAACACCCTTGGAGTTCTTCTTAGAGCCAAATTTCTTGAAGATATTCATGTCCGCGTACAATTTTTCCTATGAACAAAAATCTGAATTTTTGGTTCACAAAATTTTTCCAACAAAACTTCACAAAATTGATAGCAACTACTCATAGGGATACATAGAGGCCATAGCAAGCATTCAAACTACTAGAAAACTAAGAATTCAACATGCAAGCACATCTACAGCAGCACCAGGAGTAGCTATTTATTCAAAGTATAAACCACTAAAACAAAAACTAATTGGACAAATGGTGGAGTCACATACCAAGCAACAAATCCCCGAAACAGTTTCGGAAACGGTGCTTCGAGCAAAGAGATCGAAATCCGCAGGTTTGAGCTCAAGAACATGGGAGAGAGAGCAATGGGGATTTTTTATGGAGGTGAGTGATGATGTGGGATGAAGAGGTAAGTGAGGGGGCCATGTGGGGACCACAACCCACCAGGGCGTGCCTGGGGGTGCTGGCGCGCCCAGGTGGGTTGTGCCCACCTGGTGCACCTCCCTTTGGTATTATTTGCACCAAAAATTCTTAAATATTAAAAAAATCATATAAAATTTTCAGGGCATTCTGAGAACTTTTATTTTTGGGTCTTTTTTATTGCATGGGAAATTCAGAAAACAGACAAAACATGGCATTTTATTTTATTCAACTAATAAAAACAGAAAACAAAAAGTAGGGACAGAAAGTAGAGCTTACTAAATTCATCAACTTCATACCGTTCAAAAATGATTCATTAATAAGGTTGATCAAGTCTTATTAACAACCACTTTCGATTAGCATGAAACCGAAGAACTTTCGTAAATCACTAAGTTACCTCAATGGGGATATGAATGTCCCCAAAAATAAGCATTTCATATTTCTTTTTTATAGTAGGTAGAGGTATTTGAAAACTTCCAATACTGATTGTCGGAGATTTTTCAATAACATTAATACCATTCACTTGGGATTGTTTCTTCGGAAAGTGCACTGTATGCTCATTACCATTAATATGAAAAGTGACCTTGCTTTTATTGCAATCAATAACAGCCCCTGCAGTATTCAAGAAGGGTCTACCAAGGATAATCGACATGTTATTGTCCTCGGGCATCTCAAGTATAACAAAGTCAGTCAAAATAATAACATTAGCCACAGCAATGGGCACATCCCCATAGATACCGATAGGTATGGCAGTTGACTTGTCAGCCATTTGCAAAGATATTTTAGTAGGTGTGAGTTTATTTAAGTCAAGTCTTTTATATAAAGAGAAAGGTATAACACTAACACCATCTACTAAATCACACAAAGCAGTTTTCACATAATTTTTTAGGTACTCCATCTTTGAAAGTATAATTAGCAAGCATAGTGGAGAATTCAGCTTCCGGTATTTTTCTCTTATTAGTGATGATGTCTTTCATATACTTTGCATAATGAGGCATTTTCAAGATATCAGTCAAGCGACTACGCAAAAGACTGGCCTCAGCATTTCAGCAAAGCGTTCAAATTCTTCATCATCATTATTTTTGGTTGACTTGGGTGGAAAAGGCATAGGTTTTTGAACCCACGGTTCTCTTTCTTTACCGTGTTTTCTAGCAATGAAGTCTCTTTTATCATAGCTTTTATTCTTGGGTTGTGGGTTATCAAGATCAACAGGTGGTTCTATTTCAACATCATTATCTGGTTCTTTTTCATTTGGTTGAGCATCTTCATGAACATCATCATTATCTTTTTCATTATCACTAGGTGGATGTTCATTACCAGATTGAGTTTCAGCATCTGAGATAGAAATTTCATTTTCATTATCAGGAGGTTTCTCAACTTCAGGTTCACTACAAGCATTCAAAGTCCTATCATTTTTATTCTTCTTTTTCTTTTTAGATGGACTAGGTGTAGTGGTGTTGTTTCTTTGTAAATCTTGTTCAATTCATCTTGGGTGTCCCTCAGGATAAAGTGGTTCCTGAGTCATTTTACCTCCTCTAGTTGCAACTCTAACAGCAAAGTCATGCATATTATGATTCATTTCATCAAGTAATTCTCTTTGTGATTGAGCAACTTGTTCTCCGGGTTTGAACCATAGAAGCATGTTTTCCAACACCTCTAACATCATTTGAGATTCTAAATAACAAGTCACTCAAGCGAGCAATCATATCAGAATTATATTTCAATTGTTTCATAACATTTGCATTGAAGTGATATTGTTTTCTAATGTAGTTTTCAAACTCATAAAGGCATTGGCTAGGATGCATATTGTGAGCATTATCATTATCATTGAACTTCATAAGAGAATTTTCCTCCACCGCCTTAGGCATTGGTGGTGTATTAAGCCCATGTATTTCTTCAATAGGAGGTAAATTTTTTACATCCTCAGCTTTAATACCTTTTTCCATCATAGATTTCTTTGCCTCTTGCATATCTTTAGGACTGAGATATAATATACCCCTCTTCTTCGGAGTTGGTTTAGCCGGTGGTTCAGGAATACTCCAATCATCATAATTTTTCAATATGTTATTCAATAATTCTTCAGCTTGTCCAACAGTTCGTTCCCTGAAAACACAACCAGCACAACTATCTAGGAAGTACTAGAAGCATCAGTTAGTCCATTATAGAAGATATCAAGTATTTCATTTTTCTTAAGAGGATGATCGGGAAAATCATTAAGTAACTGGCAAAGCCTCCCCGAAGCTTGTGGGAGACTCTCTTTTTAATTTGCACAAAGTTAAATATTTCCTGTAAGGCAGCTTGTTTCTTATGAGCAAGAAAATATTTTTCAGAGAAGTAATAAATCGTATCCTGGGGACTACGCACACAACCAGGAGTAAGAGTATTGTACCATGCTTTAGCATCACCCTTTAATGAGAAAGGAAATAATTTTAGAATAAAGTAATAGCGAGTTTTCTCATCATCAGTAAAAAGGGTGGCTATGTCATTCAATTTAGTAAGATGCGCCACAATAGTTTCATTTCATAACCATGGAAAGGATCAAATTCAACCAAAGTAATTAACTCTGGGTCGACAGAGAATTCATAATCCTTATCATCAATAAAGATAGGTGAATTAGCAAACTTAGGATCACATTTCATTCTAGCATTCCGAGATTTTTGTTTTTACTTGCATAGTAAATTTTCTAGATCATCTCTATCCTTACAAGCAAGAATATCTCTAGTTGTCTCCTCATTCATAACATAGCCTTCCGGCACCTTAGGTAATTCATATCTAGGAAGGCTAGTTCTAGCAGGTGTTTCAGGAGTTTCAGTTTCAAGCTCATCATCAGATTCAGCAACATCATGTTGTATTACTCTAGCAATTTGTTCATTAAGAAAATCACCAAGTGGCACATCATCATTATCAAGCAAGGTACTAGCATCATCATAAGAATCATTCATAGTAGAAGTAGCATCATCAATAACTTGCGACACATTAGAATTCATAGCATGTGGTGGTGTTGCAAGTTTATTCATAATAGAAGGTGAATCTAAAGCAGAACTGGATGGCAGTTTCTTACCTCCCCTTGTACTTGAGGGAACTATCTTAGGCTTAGGATCCTTCAAATTCTTCATAGTGATAATATGATAATAATCCCAAGTGACTCAACATATATAACTATGCTCCTCGGCAATGGCGCCAGAAAAAGGTCTTGATAACCCACAAGTATAGGGGATCGCAACAGTTTTCGAGGGTAGAGTATTCAACCCAAATTTATAGATTGGACACAAGGGGAGCCAAAGAATATTTGAAGGTCTTAGCAGCTGAGTTGTCAATTCAATCACACCTGGAGATTAATTATCCGCAGCAAAGTGATCAGTAGCAAAGGAGTTTGATAGTTTTGATAGTAGTGACAGCAGCAACGGTAACGGTAACAGTGATAGCAGTAGTTTTGTAGCAAGTGCAACAGTAACAACAGTAGTAGTAACTCAGCAAGAACAATATAGGATAAATTCGTAGGCATTGGATCGGTACTTGTTGGATGATATTCTTCATGTGACAGTCATAACCTAGGGCGATACGGCACTAGCTCCAGTTCATCGATATAATGTAGGTATGTATTTCGTAAATAGTCATATGTGCTTTATTAAAAGAACTTGCATGGCCTCTTTTGTCCTACCCTCCCATGGCAGCGGGGTCCATATTGGAAACTAAGGGATATTAAGGCCTCCTTTTAATAGTGAACCGGAACAAAGCATTAACACATAGTGAATACATGAACTCCTCAAACTACGGTCATCACCGGGAGTGGACCCGGTTGTTGTCACTCCGGGGTTGCCGGATCGTAACACGTAGTAGGTGATTATAACTTGCAAGATCGGATGTAAAACATGGATACAATGATGAATTCATAAACGGTTCAGATCTGAGTTCATGGCACCAGGGCCCAAAGTGACAAACATTAAGCATAGCAAAGTCATAGCAACATCAATCTAAGAACGTAGTGGACACTGGGGATCAAGCCCTAACAAAACTAACTCGAATAGATGATGAATCTCCTCCAACTCCTCACCGACCAGCGAGCCTACGAAGGAATTACTCACTTCTGGTGGGGAGCATCATGGAATTGGCGATGGAGATTGGTTGGTGATGACGAAGAACGAAGATCCCCCTTTCTGGAGCCGCAAACGGACTCCATATCTGCCCTCCCGAGGAAGAACAAGACTTGGCGGCGGCTCCGTCTCGTGAAACGCGATAATTTTTTCTCCCAGATTTTTTCTGGAAATATGTGATTTTATAGTATCAGGGGGGTCGTCAGCGGGGCCACCAGGTGGGTACAACCCACCTGGGCGCGCCCTGGTGGGTTGTTCCCAACCAGGGGCCCCTCTCTACTGGGTCTTGGCTCTAGAAATTCTTATTATTGATATAAAAAATCCTCACAAAGTTTCGTTCCATTCTGAGAACTTTTATTTCTGCACAAAAACAACTCCATGGTAGTTCTGCTGAAAATAGCGTCAGACCGGGGTTAGTTTCATTCAAATCATGCAAATTAGAGTCCAAAACAAGAGGAAAAGCGTGAGAAAAAGTAGATACGTTGGAGACGTATCAGCGCTTAAAGGAGGGAGCCCGCTCGATGATGTCTACTACACAACCTTCTTATTGTAGACGTTGATGGGCCTTCAAGTGCAGAGGTTTGTAGGACAGTAGCAAATTTACCTCAAGTGGATGACCTAAGGTTTATCAATCCGTGGGAGGCGTAGGTTGAAGATGGTCTCTCTCAAACAACCCTGCAACCAAATAACAAAGAGTCTCTTGTGTCCCCAACACACCCAATACAATGGTAAATTGTATAGGTGCACTAGTTCGGTGAAGGGATGGTGATACAAGTGCAATATGGATGGTAGATAAAGGTTTTTGTAAGCTAAAATTATAAAAACAGCAAGGTAACTAATGATAAATGTGAGCGTAAATGGTATTGCAATGATAGGAAACAAGGCCTAGGGTTCATACTTTCCCTATTGCAAGTTCTCTCAACAATAATAACATAATTAGATCATATAACTATCCCTCAACATGCAACAAAGAGTAACTCCAAAGTCACTAATAGCGGAGAACAAACGAAGAGATTATGGTAGGGTACGAAACCACCTCAAAGTTATCCTTTTCGATTGATCTATTCAAGAGTCCGTAGTAAAATAACACGAAGCTATTCTTTCCGTTCGATCTATCGTAGAGTTCGTACTAGAATAACACCTTAACACACAAATCAACCAAAACCCGAATGTCACCTAGATACTCCAATGTCACCTCAAGTATCCGTGGGTATGATTATACGATATGCATCACACAATCTCAGATTCATCTGTTCAAACCAACACAAAGTACATCAAAGTGTGCCCCAAAGTTTTTACCGGAGAGTCAAGACGAAAACGTGTGCCAACCCCTATGCATAGATTCCCAAGGTCACGGAACCGGCAAGTTGATCACCAAAACATACATCAAGTAGATCACGTGATATCCCATTGTCACCACAGATAAGCACATGCAAGACATAAATCAAGTGTTCTCAAATCCTTAAAAACTCGATCTGATAAGATAACTTCAAAGGGAAAACTCAATCCATTACAAGAGAGTAGAGGGGGTGTAACATCCCAAATTTTCAATTTGGTATGTTATACATAGATCATCATTGCATATCATGTTTTATTGCATTTTGACAAATCCTCGATAAATCCTAAGCAACTCAAGGACCCTCGGAGAGAGTTGGGGATTTTTCTGAAATTTTCATATTTGATTTTTATCAAATAATAAGACGAGGATTTTGGTTTTAATTATTTTCTCTCCGGAAAAATATTTCATTTTAAAATAAACGAGAGGAGAAAATATGACTTCTCCAAAACAATTGAAATACTGGAGGAAAAATGTTAAAATCATTATTTGGAATTTATTTGGATTTTATTTGCAATTTTTATTGCATTAAAATATTGCATGTTTTGAAAATATTCATTTTGTGTTAACAAAATGTTCACCCTATTCTAAATTTTCTAACTAGACGGGGAAAATTTATTTCTTATTTTTCTGATTTTTATTTATTTTTCTACGAATTATTTACCATGGAACTTATTTAAAAAAAAACTGCGCGCGCCCGACCGGGCCGCAGCCCAGCCAGGCCGCCGGCCCACCCCGCGCCCCTCTCCTCCTCGCGCACGAGACGCCGCCGCCGCCATGGCCGAGTCCGGCTCCCGCACGGCTCCCGCCGGCCACCCCCTCCCCCAAGTCACCTCCACCACCCCCTCCCACCGCCGCACTCGCCTCGCCCGCACGGGATCCGCGCCGCCGCCGCCGCTCGCCGGAGCCGCCGCCGGAGCCCCTCCCCTCGCCCCCGAGCCGCCCGAGCCCCGAGCCCCGTCGCCGGAGCCCGTCCCCGAGGTAGCCGCACCTCGCCGTTGCCGGTTTTCTTAAAAAAAAACAGTTCGTTTAAAAAAAAAACCTAGATCGGTTTTTTTTCGGTTTTATTATTTTGCGAGCGTTCACCGAACCGTTCGTTTTAACGAACGCGTTCGTCGATTTTTCTCTGTTAACGAACATCCGTTATTTAACCGTTCGTCCGTTTTTCTTTTTCGTCGGATTTTTCTCGTTATTTTCTCAGATTCGAGTTCTGATCGAATCTTCGATTCTGTTTAACTTCTCGCTCGTTTATCGGAATCAGGCGATTCAAGCGCCTAGAGTTTCGTCTCGAAATTCTCTTTCCGTTTAACCTACTCAAACAAGTTTTTGCAACAGTAAAATTTGACCTAGATCCAGATTAGCAAACGAAGTTTCTTTCTTTCGTCGTTTGACTTTCGTTGTTTCTTTCGAGTTGATTCTTTTTGCAAACCGGAGTTCTTAAGCTGAACTTTCTGTTTGGATCTTTCATTCGAGTTTTACTTGTGCATTAGATGAGTACTGATTGTATGCTTGTTTGTTTGCGATAGAGTACCCGGAGTGTGCCGCTTGTTACTTTGACTCGTTAGGTTTTGCGGATCATCAGCAAGGCAAGTAACACTTTGATCATATCCCGTTCATACCCAGTTTTACTGCATTAGATCTGTCAAACACTTGCATGATTAGGATCTAATTAAATTTTGGGTATTGGGAAGTAGTTGAGGTAGTACCTATTACCTGTTTTTCTTATCAAACCCTTGGGAGTTACTTCTACGTTGCTTTTATTATTGCCATGCTATGCTCGTAGACGTGGATTGGGTTTGAGTGATATTCACGACAGATGTGAGATTGTTAATAATGGTTCAACTTAAGGTGGCAACTAAAACTCACATCTGGGTGGATTGTGGCACCTGGAGAACCCAGTGTTGTCTGTATGTATAAGGTCTGCCACCCAGGCTCAAAGGGATCATAAGATTATTCATGCTAGAAACTTCCGTGTGCAGCCACAATCTATTATGGGCTCTAGCATAGTTGAGTAGGTTACAAGATCTCTTGAAGAGGTGGACTAGCAGATGTAGGGGAAAGTAGGTGTACCGGTCCACCCAGAGTAGAGAGTGATTGTTTCGGAAAGACTGTGTCTTGGTCATCCGTTTCTCAAACATCATGCAGTGCGAGAATGAAGCGGAGGCGATCGAGTCTTGTGGGGAAAAGTGTGCAAACCTCTGCAGAGTGTACAAACTAATCATGGTTAGCCGTGTCCCCGGTTATGGACAACTTGAGTATCTAGTACCTGGATTATCATTTGAATCTCATCACCATGTTACTTATAATTAATTTTGTTGGGTTAATGATGACACTTAATTGGGATTGAGTTGGAGGTACCTTCTCAATGTTTCACAACCACCATGATAGTTAAATAAAATTTATTCCTTTGAAGTAGGATAAAATTGGCTTTTCGCAAAACTGTAACCATAGAGCTTTCCACCAGCCATATATGCATATAGTATAGCATTATTATTGTTCATTGCTCTCTATGTGTTGCGTTGCCAGCATATTCTATGTGCTGACCCGTTTTCGGGCTGCAACGTTTCATGTTGCAGATTTTTCAGACAACGAGTAAGGTGCCTTAGGTCGTGGTCTTATACTCAGTGATGCCGCTGGAGTGATGGACTCACTTATCTTCCAAGTCTTCCGCTGTTATCGTTATTAGATGGCCTTAAGCCATGTTTATCAAACTTAATCTCTTCGGAGATATTCGATGTAATAAGTGTGTGATTGCTACTCTGTTATAAATCCTCCATTTGTACTGTGCGTGTCAGCATTACTGATCCAGGGATGACACTGGTGCACAGCAGCACAGGCCATTTGAGGTCTGGTCGCTACAGGGGGAGAAACATCATAAGATCCAACTATAATAGGAAATCTCGCGATACATCAAGATCGTGCCAAATCAAGAACATGAGAGAGAGAGAGATCAAACACATAGCTACTGGTACATACCCTCAGCCTCGAGGGTGAACTACTCCCTCCTCGTCATGGAGATCGACGGGATGATGAAGATGGATCCCCCCTCCGGCAGGGTGCCGGAACAGGGCCCCGATTGGTTTTTGGTGGCTACAGAGGCTTGCGGCGGCGGAAATCCCGATCTATTGTGCTCCCAGATGTTTTTAGGGTATATGGATATATATAGGAGAAAGAAGTCGGTAAGGGGAGCCATGAGGGTGGAGGGCGCGCCCAGGGGGGCAGGCACGCCTCCCTGCCTCGTGGGCTCCTCGAAGCTTCCCTGACTTCAACTCCAAGTCTCCTGGATCAGTTTGTTCCAAAAATCGCCTATCGGAGAGTCAAGACGAAAACGTGTGCCAACCCCTATGCATAGATTCCTAAAGTCACGGAACCCGCAAGTTGATCACCAAAACATACATCAAGTAGATCATGTGATATCCCATTGTCACCACAGATAAGCACATGCAAGACATACATCAAGTGTTCTCAAATCCTTAAAAACTCAATCCGATAAGATAACTTCAAAGGGAAAAATCAATCCATTACAAGACAGTAGAGGGGGAGAAACATCATAAGATCCAACTATAATAGCAAAGCTCGCGATACATCAAGATCGTGCCAAATCAAGAACACGAGAGAGAGAGAGAGAGAGAGATCAAACACATAGCTACCGGTACATACCCTCAGCCCCGAGGGTGAGTAGAAACTACTCCCTCCTCATCATGGAGATCGCTGGGATGATGAGGATGGCCACCGATGAGGGATCCCCCCTCCGGCAGGGTGCCGGAATAGGGTCCCGATTGGTTTTTGGTGGCTACAGAGGCTTGCGGTGGCGGAACTCCCGATCTATTTGTTGGGGAACGTAGAAATAATTCAAAATTTTCCTACGTGTCACCAAGATCAATCTATGGAGAGACTAGCAACGAGAGAGAGGGGAGTGCATCTTCATACCCTTGAAGATCGCGATGGGAAGCGTTACAAGAACGTGGATGAAGGAGTCTTACTCGCAGCGATTCAGATCGCGGTTGATTCCGATCTAAGCGTCGAACAACGGCGCCTCCGCGTTCAACACACGTACAGCCCGGGGATGTCTCCTCCTTCTTGATCCAGCAAGGGGAGAGGAGAAGTTGAGGGAGAGCTCCGGCAGCACGATGGCGTGGTGGTGGACCTTGCAGTTCTCCGGCAGGGCTTCGCCAAGCACTACTACGGAAGAGGAGGTGTTGGGGAGGGAGAGGGCTGCGCCAGGGGAAGGGGTGCGGCTCCCATGCACCTCCCCACTATATATAGGGGCGGAGGGGGCTGGTTACTTGCCCTCCAAGTCCATTGGGGCGTTGGAAAAGGTAAAGAAATCCCATCATTTCCCTTCCCCACCGATTGTTATCCCCCTTTTTTTGTGATCTTGATCTTATCCCTTCGTGATATGATCTTATTCGTTCTAAGGGGGGATCTTGGTGCGCCTGACCAGGGGTGTGGGGCCTTGCCCCCACTACCCACGTTCAGGTGGGTCCTCATGCAGGTGGGCCCCACTCCGGAACCTTCTAGAACCTTCCCGGTACAATACCGAAAAATACCGAACATTTTCCGGTGGCCAAAATAGGACTTCCCATATATAAATCTTTACCTCTGGACCATTAGGGAACTTCTCGTGATGTCCGGGATCTCATCTGGGACTCCGAACACCAATCGGTAACTGCACACTAGTTCCCATAACAACTCTAGCGTCACCGAACCTTAAGTGTGTAGACCCTACGGGTTTGGGAATCATGCAGACATGACCGAGACAGCTCTCTGGCCAATAACCAACAGCGGGATCTGGATACCCATGTTGGCTCCCACATGTTCCACGATGATCTCATCGGATGAACCACAATGTCGGGGATTCAATCAATCCTGTATACAATTCCCTTTGTCAATCGGTACGTTACTTGCCCGAGATTCGATCATCGGTATCCCAATACCTCGTTCAATCTCGTTACCGGCAAGTCACTTTACTCGTTTCGTAATGCATGATCCTACGACTAACTACTTAGTCACATTGAGCTCATTATGATGATGCATTACCGAGTGGGCCCAGAGATACCTCTCCGTCATACGGAGCGACAAATCCCAGTCTCGATCCGTGCCAACCCAACAGACACTTTCAGATATACCTGTAGTGTACCTTTATAGCCACCCAGTTACGTTGTGATGTTTGGCACACCCAAAGCATTCGTACGGTATCCGGGAGTTGCACAATCTCATGGTCCATGGTATCCGGGAGCAGACGAACTACACGATCTTGTGCTATGCTCAGGATTGGGTCTTGTCCATCACATCATTCTCCTAATGATGTGATCCCGTTATCAACGACATCCAATGTCCATGGTAAGGAAACCGTAACCATCTATTGATCAACGAGCTAGTCAACTAGAGGCTCACTAGGGACATGGTGTGGTCTATGTATTCACACATGTATTACGATTTCCGGATAATATAGTTATAGCATGAACAATAGACAATTATCATGAACAAGGAAATACAATAATAACCATTTTATTATTGCCTCTAGGGCATATTTCCAACAGTCGCCCACTTGCACTAGAGTCAATAATGTAGTTCACATCACTATGTGATTGTAATGAATCCAACACCCATGGGGTTTGATCATATCTCGCTTGTGAGAGAGGTTATTAGTCAACGGGTCTGAACCTTTTAGATCTGTGTGTGCTTTACAAATCTCTATGTCATCTTGTAGATGTAGCTACCATGCACTACTTGGAGATATTCCAAATAACTGCTCTACTATACGAATCCAGTTTACTACTCAGAGTCATCCGGATTAGTGTCAAAGTTTGGATCGACGTAACCCTTTACGACGAACTCTTTTACCACCTCCATAACCGAGAAAATTCCTTAGTCCACTAGTTACTAAGGATAAGTTTGACGGCTGTCATGTGATCCATTCCTGGATCACTCTTGTACCCCTTGATTGACTCATGGCAAGGCACACTTCAGGTGCGGTACATAGCATAGCCTACTGTAGAGCCTACGTCTAAAGTATAGGGGACGACCTTCGTCCATTCTCTCTCTTCTGTCATGGTCAGATCTTGTGTCTCACTCAATGCTCACACCTTATAACACAACCAAGAACTCCTTCTTTGCTGATCTATGTGAACTCCTTCAAAATCTTGTCACGGCATGTATTCATTTGAAAGTACTATTAAGCGTTTTTTATCTATCCTTATAGATCTTGATGCTCAATGTTCAAGTAGCTTAATCCAGGTTTTCCATTGAAAAACACTTTTCAAATAACCCTATATGCTTTCTAGAAATTCTACATCATTTCTGATCAACAATATGTCAACAACATATACTCATCAGAAATTCTATAGTGCTCCCACTCACTTCTTTGGAAATACAAGTTTCTCATAAACTTTGTATAAACCCAAAATCTTTGATCATCTCATCAAATCATATATTCCAACTCCGAGATGCTTACTCCAGTCCTTAGAAGGATTGCTGGAGCTTTGCATACTTGTTAGCATCTTTTAGGATTGACAAAAACCTTCTGGTTGTATCACATACAACCTTTCCTCAAGAAAATTGTCGAGGAAACAATGTTTTGACATCCTATCTGCAAGATTTCATAAATTATGCAGTAACTGCTATTACAATTCCAACAGACTCTTAGCATCGCTACGAGTGAGAAAGTCTCACCGTAGTCAACTCCTTGAACTTGTCGGAAAACATCTTAATGACATGTCGAGCTTTCTTAATGGTGATACTTACCATCATTGTCCGTCTTCCTTTTAAAACCCATCTGTACCCAATAGCCTTAGGACCATCAAGTAGTTCTTCCAAAGTCTATACTTTGTTCTCACACATGGATCCTCTCGGATTTTATGGCCTCGAGCCATTTGTCGGAATCCGGGCCCACCATCCCTTCTTCATAGCTCGTAGGTTCATTGTTGTCTAGCAACATGACTTCCAAGACAGGATTACCATACCACTCTGAAGTAGTACGCATCCTTGTGGACCTACGAGGTTTGGTAGTGACTTGATCCGAAGTTCCATGATCACTATCATCAACTTTCACTTCAATTGGTGTAGGCGCCACAGGAACAACTTCCTGTGCCCTGCTACACACTAGTTGAAGTGATGGTTCAACACCCTCATCATGTCTCCACCATCCTCCCACTCAATTCTTTCGAGAGAAACTTTTCCTCGAGAAAGGACCCGATTCTAGAAACAATCCCTTTTGCTTCCGGATCTGAGACAGGAGGTATACCCAACTGCTTTTGGGTGTCCTATGAAGATGCATTTATCTGCTTTGGGTTCGAGCTTATTAGCCTGAAACTTTTTCACATAAGCGTCGCAACCCCAGACTTTTAAGAAATGACAGCTTAGGTTTCTCTAAACCATAGTTCATACGGTGTCGTCTCAATGGAATTGCGTGGTGCCCTATTTAAAGTGAATGCGGTTGTCTCTAATGCCTAGCCCATAAAAGATAGTGGTAATTCGATAAGAGACATCATGGTATGCACCATATCCAATAGGGTGCAGTTATGATGTTCGGACACACCATCACACTATGGTGTTCCAGGCGGTATTAGTTGTGAAACAATATCCACAATGTCTTAATTGTGTGCCAAACTCGTAACTCAGATATTCATCTCTATGATCATATCATGGACATTTTATCCTCTTGTCACGACGATCTTCAACTTCACTCAGAAATTACTTCAACCTTTCAATAATTCAGACTTGTGTTTCATCAAGTAAATATACTCAGCATCTACTCAAATCATCTGTGAAGTAAGAACATAACGATATCAACTGCGTGCCTCAGCACTCATTGGACTGCACACATCAAAATGTATTACTTCCAACAGGTTGCTTTCTTTTTCCATCTTACTGAAAACGAGGCAATTCAGTCATCTTGCCCATGGGGTATGATTTGCATGTCTCAAGTGATTCAAAGTCAAGTGAGTCCAAACGATCCATCTGTATGGAGTTTCTTCATGCATATATACCAATAGACATGGTTCGCATGGCTCAATCTTTTCAAAAATGAGTGAGTCCAAAGATCCATCAACATGGAGCTTCTTCATGCGTTATATACCAATATGACTCAAATGGCAGTGCGACAAGTATGTGGTACTATCATTACTATCTTATATCTTTTGGCATGAGCATGTGTATCACTATGATCGAGATTCAATAAACAATTCATTTTAGGTGCAAGACCATTGAAGGTATTATTCAAATAAACAGAGTAACCATTATTCTCCTTAAATGAATAACCTTATTGTGATAAACATAATCCAATCATGTCTATGCTCAACGCAAACACCAAATAACAATTATTTAGGTTTGACACCAATCCCGATGGTAGAGGGAGCGTGCGATGTTTGATCACATCAACTTTGGAAACACTTCCAACACATATCGTCATCTCACCTTTAGCTAGTTTCCATAGCCTTTTATTTTGAGTTACTAACACTTAGCAACCGAACCGGTACTTATTACCCTAGCGCTACTAGGAGTACTAGTAAAGTACACATTAATATAACGTATATCCAAAATACTTCTGTCGACCTTGCCAGCCTTCTCATCTACCAAGTATCTAGGGTAGTTCTGCTTCAGTGACTGTTCCCCTCATTAAAGAAGCACTTAGTCTCAGGTTTGGGTTCAACCTTGGGTTTCTTCACTAGAGCAGCAACTGATTTGTCGTTTCATGAAGTATCCCTTCTTTCCCTTGCCCTTCTTGAAACTACTGGTTTTACTAACCATCAACAATTGATGCTCCTACTTGATTTCTACTTTCGCGGTGTCAAACATCGCGAATTGCTCAAGGATCATCATGTCTATCCCTGATATGTTACAATTCATCATGAAGCTCTAATAGCTTGGTGGCAGTGACTATGGAGAACCATCACTATCTCATCTGGAAGATTAACTCCCACTCGATTCAAGCGATTGTTGTACTCAGACAATCTGAGCACATGCTCAACGATTGAGCTTTTCTCCCTTAGTTTGCAGGCTTAAGAAACTTGTCAGAGGTCTCATACCTCTTGACGTGGGCACTAGTCTGAAATCCCAATTTCAGTCTTTGGAACATCTCATATGTTCTGCGACGTTTAAAAAACGTCTTTGGCACCTCAATTCTAAATTGTTAGCATTACGCAATGAACTATCACGTAGTCATCAAAACATGTATGTCAGATGTTCGCAACATCCACAGACGACGCTCGAGGTTCAACACACTGAGCGGTGCATTAAGGACATAAGCCTTCTGCGCAGCAATGAGGATAATCCTCAGTTCACGGACCCAGTCTGTATAATTTCTACTATCAACTTTCAACTAAATTTTCTCTAGGAACATATCTTAAATAGTAGAACCAAAGCGTAAGCTACGACATAATTTGCAAAGACCTTTTAACTATGTTCATGATAATTAAGTTCATCTGATTATATTTAATGAACTCCCACTTAGATAGACATCCCTCTAGTCATCTAAGTGATACATGATCCGAATCGACTAGACCGTGTCCGAACATCACGTGAGATGGACTAGTCATCAACGGTGAACATCTCCATGTTGATCGCATCTACTATACGACTCATGTTCGACCTTTCGGTCTCTTGTGTTCCGAGGCCATGTCTGTACATGCTAGGCTCGTCAAGTCAACCTAAGTGTTTTGCATGTGTAAATGTGGCTTACACCCGTTGTATACGAACGTTAGAATCTATCACACCCGATCATCACGTGGTGCTTCGAAACAACAAACTTTCGCAACGGTGCACCGTTAGGGGGAACACTTTCTTGAAATTTTACGAGGGATCATCTTATTTATGCTACCGTCATTCTAAGCAAATAAGATGTAAAAACATGATAAACATCACATGCAATAAAATAGTGACATGATATGGCCATTATCATTTTGCTCCTTTTGATCTCCATCTTCAGGGCGCCATGATCATCATCGTCACCGGCATGACACCATGATATCCATCATCATGATCTCCATCATAGTGTCTTCATGAAGTTGTCTCACCAACTGTTACTTCTACTACTATGGCTAACGGTTAGCAATAAAGTAAAGTAATTACATGGCGTTCTCATTGACAGGCAGGTCATACAATAAATTAAGACAACTCCTATGGCTCCTGCCGGTTGTCATACTCATCGACATGCAAGTCGTGATTCCTATTACAAGAACATGATCAATCTCATACATCACATATATCATTCATCACATCCTTTTGGCCATATCACATCACATGACATATGCTGCAAGAACAAGTTAGATGTCCTCTAATTGTTGTTGCAAGTTTTTACGTGGCTGCTATAGGTTTCTAGCAAAAACGTTTCTTACCTACGCCAAAACCACAACGTGATATGCCAATTTCTATTTACCCGTCATAAGGACCCTTTTCATCGAATCCGATCTGACTAAAGTGGGAGAGACAGACACCCGCTAGCCACCTATGCAACTAGTGCATGTCAGTCGGTGGAACCTGTCTCATGTAAGCGTATGTGTAAGGTCGGTCCGGGCCGCTTCATCCCACGATGCCGCCGAATCAAGATAAGACTAGTAACGGCAAGTAAATTGACAAAATCAACGCCCACAACAACTTGTGTTCTACTCGTGCATAGAAACTACGCATAGACCGAGCTCTGATACCACTCTTGGGGAACGTAGAAATAATTCAAAATTTTCCTACGTGTCACCAAGATCAATCTATGGAGAGACTAGCAACGAGAGAGAGGGGAGTGCATCTTCATACCCTTGAAGATCGTGATGCGGAAGCGTTACAAGAACGCGGATGATGGAGTCGTACTCGCAGCGATTCAGATCGTGGTTGATTCCGATCTAAGCGTCGAACAACGGTGCCTCCGCGTTCAACACACGTACAGACCGGGGACGTCTCCTCCTTCTTGATCCAGCAATGGGAGAGGAGAAGTTGAGGGAGAGCTCCGGCAGCACGACGGCATGGTGGTGGGGCTTGCAGTTCTCCGGCAGGGCTTCGCCAAGCACTACGGAGGAGGAGGTGTTGGGGAGGGAGAGGGATGCGCCAGGGGAAGGGGTGCGGCTCCCATGCGCCTCCCCACTATCTATTGGTGTGGAGGGGGCTGGTTACTTGTCCTCCAAGTCCATTGGGGCGTTGGCAAAGGTTGGGGGAAAGAAATCCCATCATTTCCCTTCCCCACCGATTGTTATCCCCCTTTTTTTGTGATCTTGATCTTATCCCTTCGTGATATGATCTTATTCCTTCTAAGGGGGGATCTTGGTGCACCTGACCAGGGGTGTGGGGCCTTGCCCCCACTACCCACGTTCATGTGGGTCCCCATGCAGGTGGGCCCCACTCCGGAACCTTCTAGAACATTCCCGGTACAATACCAAAAAATCCCGAACATTTTCCGGTGGCCAAAATAGGACTTCCCATATATAAATCTTTACCTCTGGACCATTCCGGAACTTCTCATGACGTCCGGGATCTCATCTGGGACTCCGAGCAATAGTCGGTAACTGCACACTAATTCCCATAACAAATCTAGCGTCACCGAACCTTAAGTGTGTAGACCCTACGGGTTCGGGAGTCATGCAGACATGACCGAGACAGCTCCCTGGCCAATAACCAACAGCGGGATCTGGATACCCATGTTGGCTCCCACATGTTCCACGAGGATCTCATCGGATGAACCACGATGTCGGGGATTCAATCAATCCTATATACAATTCCCTTTGTCAATCGGTACGTTACTTGTCCGAGATTCGATCGTCGGTATCCCAATACCTCGTTCAATCTCGTTACCGGCAAGTCACTTTACTCGTTTCATAATGCATGATCATGCGACTAACTACTTAGTCACATCGAGCTCATTATGATGATGCATTACCGAGTGGGCCCAGAGATACCTCTGCGTCATAAGGAGCGACAAATCCCAGTCTCGATTCGTTCCAACCCAACTCAGATATACCTGTAGTGTACCTTTATAGCCACCCAGTTACGTTGTGACGTTTGGCACACCCAAAGCATTCCTACGGTATCCGGGAGTTGCACAATCTCATGGTCTAAGGAAATGATACTTGACATTAGAAAAGCTTTAGCAGACGAACTACATGATCTTGTGCTATGCTCAGGATTGGGTCTTGTCCATCACATCATTCTCCTAATTATGTGATCCCGTTATCAACGACATCCAATGTCCATGGCCAGGAAACCGTAACCATCTATTGATCAACGAGCTAGTCAACTAGAGGCTCACTAGGGACATGTTGTGGTCTATGTATTTCCAACACTATTGTGCTCCCAGATGTTTTTAGGGTATATGGGTATATATAGGCGAAAGAAGTCGGTAAGGGGAGCCACGAGGGGCCCACGAGGGTGGAGGGCGCGCCAAGGGGGGCAGGCATGCCTCCCTGGCTCGTGGCCTCCTCGAAGCTTCCCTGACTTCAGCTCCAAGTCTCCTGGATCACGTTCATTTCAAAAATCACGCTCCCGAAGGTTTCATTCCGTTTGGACTCCGTTTGATATTCCTTTTCTGCGAAACACTGAGACAAGGGAAAAAACAGAAACTGGCACTGGGCTCTGGGTCAATAGGTTAGTCCCAAAAATAATAATAAAGTGCATAGTAAAGCCCATTAAACATCCAAGATGGATAATATAATAGCATGAATACTTCATAAATTATAAATACGTTGGAGACGTATCACTCGACGACTTCACGTCACTTATATAGGAGCGCTACGGTCGGCGAAGCAAAGATAAATGAAATATCGAAGAGTGCAGATAATTACGCTTGCGTACTTACTACTCACATGGCAAGAAGGTGTTCCTTGGTGGTGGCCTCAGCCGTTGTGTTTCGACGAGGTCGTCCTTTGTTTTGGAGTAGTCGACCTCAGCTGTGATAGGGGCTTCACGGGGTATGACGTCCACAGACTTCACCAACGTCCCGCCCGACGACACCCAGAAGATCGTCGGCATCCTCGATAGTCATCCAGTGAGTAAATTAAGATGGTCTATCTGTTACTGTGATATGTGGAGTAGTGTTGTGTAGTACTAGCATGTGTATGTGCTTGCGCAAGTGCTATCTTGGCTTTTATTGTTTGCAGCGGAAATCCAAGTCGCCTATGTTTTGCCAGAGTGTTTATTAATCTCACGGGTTGACTTTCAGTCTCTCGATGCTACTTGAGTGTCCACCATATACTGTCAAAATATCAGAGAGGAAGAATCCTAACTGTTTTCATGGGGGTCGCTTCCTCTTCCTGATATACCTTGGTAATGCACGAGAGAAGGAAGGGAAGCGACCATCACCGACGGTGGAAATAACTGTGAGGGAGTGTCCACCATATAATGTCGAAATATAAGAGAGGAAGAATCCTGACAGTTGTCATGAGGGGAGCTTCTTCTTCATTCAAAGGTGCTAGACATTTTGGTGTAATGCACTTTCAAATGAATGTAGGAGCTTCCATCATCGATGGTAGCAAAATGTCAGAGAGGAAGAATCTCGACTGTTGTCATGGGGGTCAATTCTCCTTCGTTCCCATGTGTTAGACATTTTGGTGTAATGCACTCGGGGACGAAGGGCGGATCGACCATCACTGACGGTCGAATATTTCAGAGAGGGAGGGCCTGCCATATACACCATATGAGCTGAGAGTTTTCAAGAAAAGACTTGACAGACCGATAATCAACCCATGATTAATAATAATGATCTAATTCAGTTTTTGTAGTACATATATTGAATTTCATAAGTTTAATCTTTGAATTATGAACATAGGAATGTCTGACGATGATAGGATCCCCGAATGCGAGTACTGCAGCGATGACCGGGGTCTGTGTGACATGCCTCACCTGGAAGACGGTCGACGCTTTAGTATTAAGCTCGACGAGACCTTCGATGTTTATACGGTGCGCAACAACAACAAGTCTTTTTTTCATAGTTAAGCATGACTTCTGCTTATTCAATGGGTCATTTTTGCTTTCTACAATTTGACTAGTGCATCCCCTGCCATGCAAGACGTTATGTCTTGGAAAAGCTAGATTTTGAAGATCATGAGAATATGCAGATAAAGAGAGTTCACCTCAGGACCCTTAATGGTTATGTTTCGATGTAAAGCTATACAATGCGGTGACCTACTCCCATTTTGGTTGCTTGAATTGGGCAGCACTATGCAAGGTGTATGGTTTTCAGGAGGGTATGCATGTGATCTTTGATCTTGGTGATCACGAAGATGAAATCGACGAAGATAATATCGATGAAGATAATATGGACGAAGATAATATCAACGAAGATAATATCGACATTTGGGTCGATGTTGATACGCTACCACTTCTAACTCTATGTGAGTTTCTCAAACATATTTATTAAGTAATTTATATTCACTACTGCAGGGTGCTGCTAACGCGACACTACGATCAGAGACCCTTCGACGAAACTGTGTGTGATGTAATAACCGCAAATGGTGGTGTAAAAAACCGTCAAAAAAGGGGCAAAACGTTTGCGATGACGGATGCATCAAACACGGTTCGGATTTTAGTTGCGTGTGCAATGCAGGGCATACGGTTCAGTTCAATTAACTGTTTGCAATGAGGAGGAACAAAAGAAACAGGAAGTCAGATGAAGGTGTGTGCGATGTACATCATACGGTTCACTCGGATGAACTGTTTGTGATTAGGCAACACAAAAGAAATGGTCAGCCAGATCAAGGTGTGTGCGATATACGGCATGCAATTCACTCAGATGAACTGTTTGCGTTGAGATAAGATAACAGAAATGGTTCAGCTTAACAAGATGTGTGTGATGTGCGGCAAACGATTGCTGGTATACAAGTGTGAGTGATTGATGAAAACATCACCGATGGGTTCCATTGTTTAGTCCATGTGCGATGTGATTTTCTTTGTCCGCACAACATCTATGCTCTGTCTACAGAGCATCAACATATATACTTAAAAAGACAACATTGCAAAACCAAATTAAGCATACAATTACACAAGTGAGTGACTACACACATAACATTTCCACAATCCTGAAGATTCTCCAGGTACTTGGCGTACGCGCCGTGCGCCACCCTGCGAGAATACTTCTGCTTGAAGGAGCCAACGGCCCGTCCTCTTGCATGCGCCAGAACTCTTAGATAGGCCTCATGAAGCTTGTGGTTGCAAAATGGGCGTCGATAGTCGCCGTTCCAGGTCCTAATACGCTAGAACATTCCTGCATAAAGTTCCCTCAGGATTTGCCTCTTGTACCTCCTCTGGCCATTTCATCCTCACTATCCACATCGCCAGACAACAGCTATACAAATAGTAAAACATATTTGGAATCAAATCAATGTTTACATGCCGTCAAGTAGGATTAGAAATTTATGGCTATTTATTTATACATATCCAGAGATTAGGGTTTGATTTTTAAGCACAGTCGTCTATGTATAGACCATCTTGAAGAAAATAATGGCACAAACATATGCAGTTCATTCAAAATCAATTGTCAAGTCCTGGCTAGGAATTATTAGCACGAACACTAACCCTAGTCGGATTACTAGCAGAAATCATTTGCATAGATGAAACAACTAATCACTTATCACTTGTACCATTCAAACAATCAATACACTACACGGATCTAACGAAACTTACTCAGATTTAATGGATCGGGAGAACATAACCATAGGATTTCTATTCAAAAAAGGGGTAGGCGGGAGTAATCAGAGAAACCCTAGGATCTATTTGACACATAAATGGGTATAGATGACTAACCAGTTGTCCTTCATCATCGGAGTCGTCGGCAGAGTGGTCATCGGAGTCGTCGCCGGGGTCGTCGCCCGAGTCGTCACCAGAGTCGGTGTGGAACTCCGCCTCCCGCTGTGGAAGCTTGACGCCGTCGACGATGTCAGGGTGCAGCGATAACTCGCCGGCAGTGACGGCAATCTCTGTCTCCATCTCCACGCCGTGCTCTGGTGCTTCAGCAGCCCCGGCGTCGCCACTCCCTCTGATGGGGTGCTTCGGCGGCATCCTCATACACTGACGGCTTTGTGGACAGAGAGAGGCGTCGAGGATGCAAGCGGAGAGAGAGGATTGTGTGTGTGGCGAGGATGGGGGGTGCGGCCGCTCGGGCGCACTATTAATATGGAGTAGTGGGAGAGAGGCTGGCGGCGGTCAAACCGCTGGCTCGCCTCCCGGTGAGCCTGCGCACCGGACTACGGGCATGCGTACCATCATTTCACACAGGTACTCGCATGCCTCCCGATGATACTATGCAGTGAGCACGCCTCCATCATTTCACACACCTGCACGCAAGCCGGTCTGCCTGCGCGGCGGACTGCTCGCATGCGTCCCGTCAACTCACGCCTGCTCGCACGGCTCACGGATCGTGTGGCGTCACGTATATTGTTTTTCTATTTGGATGATTAATGTTTTCGCTTTGTTGCTTAAACGAAGCATGGCACGTATCCATTGTTGGTTTAGCGCTCACGGTTTGAATAAATAATCCGTTTGGGATATTGGTTCCCAATTAGTAATAATCTCCCATTTGTAATTAGATAAAGATTACATCAAAACTGGTCTCAAATTTGACAAAAAAATTACAAGGCCACTTTGTATTGGAATCCATATGACAACACGGTAAGTTTCATGAACTTCAAATAAGTTTTGGATGTACTAGAATTTAAAAATCAAGATTCTCAATGTTTGAAATTTCTTGCACGGGGAGTAAACATGCACCCATTGAGACACATGTGTTTTTGCAATTCATTTAGGTGCACTGTCACGTGCGCATGTAGCTCAAAATTGATTTTTGCACATTATTTGCGTAGAAAATCAATCTATTAATGTACAAAAATATCTTAATGATCTCTATTTTTTTCAAAATTAAAATGTCACTCCTTTGGTAACATATGTTCACCGTGGGATAATTTAACATGCATCGTAGTTGCGGTGGATTCGCGGTGTGTGTGTGTGTGTGTGTGTGCGCGTCTGGGGGTGCCGGGTGGCTCGCAGTACACTACGAGTTGTGAGCCACCGTTTGGGTTGGCCGTTTTGTTAGGCAGGTGCCACATTAGAGTCATGAATTCGTTATTTAGAACATTACACAACCCTTTCATACATACATGTTTTGGCCACATGCAGTCGATGGTTTTCCTGCATGAGACTCGATACTCGCGTGTCACGCTTTTTGTGGGCCCGTGAGGTCATCGTCCATCACTTTGACGAACAGCCGACACTGAGGTTAATTCGACCAGTAAGGTAGAATCTTTTTTCTTTGTGTTATGGTGGTATATAGTACTGATACGTCTCCATCGCATCTACTTTTCCAAACACTTTTTCCCTTGTTTTGGACTCTAACTTGCATGATTTGAATGGAACTAACCCTGTTTTCAGCGGAATTGCCATGGTGTTATTTTTGTGCAGAAACTAAAGTTCTCGGAATGACCTGAAACTTCACGGAGAACATTTTTGGAATTTATAAAAAATACTGGCGAAAGAATCAAGACAGGGGGCCCACACCCTGTCCATGAGGGTGGGGGCGCGCCTGCCCCCCTGGGCGCGCCCCCAGCCTCGTGGGCCCCCTAGTGCTCCACCAACCTCAACTCCAACTCTATATATTCACGTTCGGGGAGAAAAAAATCAGAGAGAAGGATTCATCGCTTTTTAGGATACGGAGCCGCCGCCAAGCCCTAATCTCTCTCGGGAGGGCTGATCTGGTGTCCGTTCGGGGCTCCGGAGAGGGGAATCCGTCGTCGTCGTCATCCTCATCCTTCCTCCATCACAAATTTCATGATGCTCACTGCTGTGCATGAGTAATTCCATCCTAGGCTTCCTAGACGGTGATGGGTTCGATGAGATTTATCATGTAATCGAGTTAGTTTTGTTAGGGTTTGATCCCTAGTATCCATTATGATCTGAGATTGATGTTGCTATGACTTTGCTATACTTAATGCTTGTCACTAGGGCCCGAGTGCCATGATTTCAGATCTGAACCTATTATGTTTTCATGAATATATGTGAGTTCTTGATCCTATCTTGCAAGTCAATAGTCACCTACTATGTGTTATGATCCGGTAACCACGATGTGACAATAATTAGAACCACTCCCGGTGGTGACCGTAGTTTGAGGAGTTCATGTATTCACTAAGTGTTAATGCTTTGGTCCAGTACCCTATTAGAAGGAGGCCTTAATATCCCTTAGTTTCCAATAGGACCCCGTGGCCACGGAAGGGTAGGACAAAAGATGCCATGCAAGTTCTTTTCCATAAGCGCGTATGACTATATTCGGAATACATGCCTACATTACATTGATGAACTGGAGCTAGTTCTGTGTCATCCTATGTTATAATTGTTGCATGAGGAATCACATCCGACATAATTATCCATCATTGATCCAATGCCTACGAGCTTTTCACATGTTGATCTTTGCTTAGCTACTTTTCCATTGCCACTGTTACAATTACTACAAAACCGCTACTGTTACTTTTGCCACCGTTAACGTTACTTCCATACTACTTTCCTACTAAATACTTTGCTGCAGATATTAAGTTTTCCAGGTGTGGTTGAATTGACAACTCAATTGCTAATACATGAGAATATTCTTTGGCTCGCCTTGTGTCGAATCAATAAATTTGGGTTGAATACTCTACCCTCGAAAACTGTTGCGATCCCCTATACTTGTGGGTTATCAAGACTATTTTCTGGCGCCATTGCCGGGGAGCGTAGCTCTATTCTTTGAGTCACTTGGGATTTATATCAGCTGATCACTATGAGGAAATTGAAAGACGATAAAAGCAAAATTTATCCCTCAACTACGAGGGGAGGTAAGGAATTGCCATCTAGCTCTACACTTGATTCGCCTTCTATTTTGAGTAAACTTGCAACACCTAAACCTGCTTCTGCTATTAATTCTGATATGTCGCATGTTATTGATGATGCCACTTCTGCTATGCATGATGCTTATGATGAAACTACTTCTATGCTTGATAATACTATGCCACTAGGTGAATTTCTGGATGAACAACTTGCTAGGGCCAGAGAGAATGAAATTATTGAAACTTATAATATTGATGAAAGTGATGATGAAGATTCTCCCCCTAGATATGAATTGCCTGGTGTGCCTGAGGGTTATGTTATGGATGAAGAAACTGCTAGAGATTTTCTTGCTTGCAATGATAGATATGATCTTAAGAAATTATTAGCTAAGCTGAAAGAAAAATCTTTGAATGCTAGAATGAAATATGACCCTGCTTTTGCTACTTCACCTATCTGTATTTCCGATAAGGATTATCATTTCTCTGTCGACCCTGAGATAATTACGTTGGTTGAATCTAATCCTTTTTATGGCTATGAATCTGAAACTGTTGTGGCACATCTTACTAAATTAAATGATATAGCCACCCTATTCACTAATGATGAGAAAACTCGCTACTACTATATCCTTAAATTATTTCCGTTCTCATTAAAGGGTGATGCTAAAACATGGTTTAATTCTCTTGATCCTGGTTGTGTGCGTAGTCCCCAGGATATGATTTATTACTTCTCTGCTAAATATTTCCCCGCTCATAAGAAACAAGCTGCCTTAAGGGATATATATAATTTTGTGCAAATTGAAGAAGAGAGTCTCCGACAAGCTTGGGGGAGGCTTCTCCAATTACTTAATGCTTTGCCTGATCATCCTCTCAAGAAAAATGAAATACTTGATATCTTTTATAATGGACTAACAGATGCTTCCAAAGACCACCTGGATAGTTGTGCTGGTTGTGTTTTCAGGGAAAGAACAGTTAATCAAGCTGAATTGCTATTGAATAATATGTTGACTAATGAAAATAATAGGACCCTTCCTGAACCAACTCCTAAGCCAACTCCGAAGAAAAGGGGTATTCTATTTCTCAGTCCTGAAGATATGCAAGAGGCAAAGAAATCTATGAAAGAAAAGGGTATTAAAGCTGAAGATGTTAAGAATTTACCACCTATTGAAGAAATACATGGTCTTGATAACCCGACACAGGTAGTAAAGGTAAATTCTCTCTATAGATTTGATGAAGGTGATATTCCTCGTTATAAGACTGCTAGCCAATGCTTAGATGAGTTTGATAATTTTATTGTTAAACAAGAAAACTTCAATGCTTGTGTTGGTAGACAATTGAAACGTAATGCTTATATGATTGAACACTTGAGTGATTATATGTCTAGAGTAAAAGGTGAACTGAAACTCATTAGTAAACATGCTTCTATGGTTACCACTCAAGTAGAACAAGTGCTTAAAGCTCAGAATGATTTGCTCAATGAATTAAATAATAAGAAAAATGATAATGTTGTTAGAGTTATGACTAGAGGGGGTAAAATGACTCAGGATCCTTTGTATCCTGAGGGCCAGCCTAAGAGAATTGAGCAGAATTCTCAGAGAACTAATGTTGATGCACCTAGTCCTTCTAAAAAGAAGAAAAAGAAAAATTATAGGACTTTGCATGATTCTAGTGAACCTGTTGTTGACACACCTAAGAATCCCAATGATATTTCTATTTCAGATGCTGAAACACAATCTGGTAATGAACATGAACCTAGTGATAATGTTAATGATGATGTTCATGTTGATGCTCAACCTAGCAATAACAATGATGTAGAAATTGAACCTGCTGTTGATCTTGATAACCCACAATCAAAGAATCAACGTTATGATAAGAGAGACTTCATTGCTAGGAAGCACGGTAAAGAAAGAGAACCATGGGTCTAGAAACCCATGCCTTTTCCTCCTAAACCATCCTAGAAAAAGGATGATGATGATTTTGAGCGCTTTGCTGAAATGATTAGACCTATCTTTTTGCGTATGCGTTTGAGTGATATGCTTAAACTGAATCCTTATGCTAAGTACATGAAGGACATTCTTACAAATAAAAGAAAGATACTGGAAGATGAAATTTCCACCATGCTTGGTAATTATACTTTTAAGGGTGGAATACCAAAGAAACTTGGAGATCCAGGAGTACCAACTATACCATGCTCCATTAAAAGAAACTATGTTAAAACTGCATTATGTGATCTTGGAGCCGGTGTTAGTGTTATGCCTGCCTCTTTATATCGTAGACTTGATTTGAATAAGTTGACACCTACTGAAATATCTTTGCAAATGGCCGATAAATCAACTGCTATACCTGTCGGTATTTGTGAGGATGTGCCTGTTGTGGTTGCAAACGTTACTATATTAACGGACTATGTTATTCTTGATATTCCCGAGGACGATAGTATGTCGATTATCCTTTGTAGACCCTTTTTGAATACTGCAGGGGCTGTTATTGATTGCAACAAAGGCAATATCACTTTTCATGTTTATGGTAATGAGCATACGGTACACTTTCCGAGGAAACAACCTCAAGACCACAGTATCAATTCTATTGGAAAATTTCCAACGATTACTATTGGAGGTTTTGAATTTCCTCTTCCTACTGTCAAGAAGAAATATGATATTCTTATTATTGGGGACGTGCATATCCCCGTTGAGGTAACCTAGTGCTATTCGAAAATTCTCCGGTTTCATGCGATTCGGAATGAGTTTGTTAACAAGACTTGATCAACCTTGTTAGTGGATTCCTTTTGATGAGCATGAGACGGATGAAGTTAGAAAGCGCAACTCTTTGTATCCTCCTTTTACTTTCTGTTATTTAGATTAAATAAAGGAAAATAGTATTTTTTCTGTCTATTTTCTGAATTATCCTTGCAAAAAAATACCCCGAAAATAAAAGTTCTCCAAATGCCCTGAAAATGAAATATGATTTTTTTCTGGAATATTTAAGAATATTTGGCATTGAGAACACACCAGAGGGGGCAACCACCTCGCCACGAGGGTGCAGGGCGTGCCCCTTGCCTCCTGGGCCCCACATGGCCCCCCTCCACTTATTCCAGCACCCACACACTTCGTCTTCCTCCAGAAAAAATCCACACACAGCTCAAACTCGTGTTGTAGCTCATTTTGCTGAGATTTTCGATCTCCTTGCTCAAAGCTCCATTCACCAAGCTGCTTTGGGGGATTGTTCTTCGGTATGTGAATCCTCCAATGGTACAATTAGTTTTTGTTCTAGTGCTTTATTTATCGCAAATTTTTGCTGCTTAGGTGACCTTGTTCTTGAGCTTGCATGTAAAATTTATATGGTCCCAAGTAGTTCTAATGCATGATATAGTCTCTAGGCACTTGTGGGAGTAGTTGCTATCAATTTTGTTGAGTTTGGTTCACTTTTATTTTGAGTCCCTAAAAATTTCAGAAACTTTTCAGAGGAAGAAATATGTTTAGGAAAATGTACCAAGGTGGTTCCTCAAGGAACCAAGGTCCAAGGCCCACGATACATGAGCCGGACAATGAACTACCAAGGGAAGCTCAAGTGCGGCCTTGTGAATGGCCGTCAGAGGAGTTTATGGTCGGAGCAGGTATTAAGGAGGAATTTGGCGCGTATGTGTGTAATGCTGAACTGGAGGGCTTCGTGTCAGATAAGTGCCCCCAACATTACTACCTAACTGACTCCTTTGTGAGAAGGTTTAAATTTACATCATCACGCCATTCGCACATGGTCCTGTTTCATCTTTATGATAAATCTTATACCATGGATTTAGAGGATTTTAATACTGCTTGTAAACTCCCGCAGTGGGGTAATGCTAGTGAACCTCGCAAATCTGAATATAAAGACTTTCTTGCTATAACTGTGGGGGAATCTAGGTAAATCACGCAAGCTACCATAGGGAGCATTCATCTTCCTGCCATACATTATTTTGCTCTCTTTATAGGTAGATGCATTAACGGTAAGGACGAGGCATGTCACATGTGCGTTGCTGATCTTAGTGTTCTCAAGAGTGCTGTATTAGGAGATAAACAATATAACTTGGGAGCTATTGTTGCACGAAGGTTGCATCATAACAGTATTTGCGGAGATTTGTTTGGTGGAATTTATGCAATCCGTTTAGCTAATTTTCTTGAGGTACACATTCGTGAAAATGATATGGAGTTGCCTCCTACTTATCTAGATTTTAATGCTACGGTTCGTCATCAGTTTGTTGAGAGGAATGAACAATCTCTCCAGTACCGACTAATCTTTGACAAACGTCGCGCTGTCTATATTACTCTCCCTACTACTTTCTTTGACTTTCAGGAAAAAAGGAGATATGTTATAACTAGGGAGGAGGCGAACAAGTACGAGAGGAGGACGGAGGCATCTCGCCTCCAAGCTGCAGCTCTAGAGGCAGTAGGTGCTGCATCTCAGTATGACCCCAGTTAAAACTTTGGATATCCGCCAGGCCAGCCATGGCCATAGACCAACTTAGGCCAAAAGCCTAAGCTTGGGGGAGTACGTATTTCTCACCGACATTACATTCATGTTCACACACTCATTCTAGTTGTCGGTGCTCATACTTTTTCATTGTACTATCCATGCTAGTTTATTTCCTTTTCTTGCTTTCTTCTTGTGCGTTTGAAAAACCTTAAAGAAAACCCTAAAAGATTTCTCATTCTTCTTTTGATTGTTGGGAGCTTTCCTGTGTAAATAGTTTTATTTCTTTTCTTTTCTTTGGGGGTCGAGAGGAGAAGACCATAATGAAAATGTTGAAGTGGCTCTTATATGCATTATTGTTGACCTAACAAAGAGCCCATGTTACCTTGTCTTCTCCTTTGTATTAAAATGCTTGGAGATTCGAGCTTAGTCCAATGCACGTGCACTATTATTATTATCCACACCGTTCGGTCGTGCTAGTGAAAGGCAATAATGACGATATATGATGGACGGATTGAGATGAGAGAAGCTAGTATGAACTCGACCTCTCTTGTTTTTGTAAATATGATCAGTTCATCGTTCCTGATTCAGCCTATTATGAATGAAACATGTTTGAAATGACAATTAGAGATTATAGTTGCTTATGCCATGCTTAATTAGCTAGGAGTTTATAATGGTTTACCTTGCGTGCCAACATGCTATTAAAATGGTTGTGATGTGGTATGATAGGGTGGTATCCTCCTTTGAATGATTCAAGTGGCTTGACTTGGCACATGTTCACACATGTAGTTGAAACAAAATCAACATAGCCTCCACGATATTTATGTTCATGGTGGATTATATCCTACTCATGCTTGCACTCAATCTTTATTATTTTTAATGCATGTTCATGACTGTTGTCGCTCTCTAGTTGGTCGCTTCCCAGTCTCTTTCTAGCCTTCACTTGTACTAAGCGAGAATACTGCTTGTGCATCCACTTCCATAGACCCCAAAGTTATTCCATATGAGTCCACCATACCTTACTATATGCGGTATCTACATGCCGTTCCAAGTAAATTTGTATGTGCCAAACTCTAAACCTTCAAATGAAATTCTGTTTTGTATGCTCGAGTAGCTCATGTGTCAACTAGGGCTCTGTATCTTCCATGCTAGGCGGGTTATTCTCAAGAGGAGTGGACTCCGCTCCCGACTCACGAGAAAATGGCTGGTCACCGGGATGCCCAGTCCCATGCTTAAACCAGATCAAAATAATTGCAAACAAAACTCCCCCAGGATTGTTGTTAGTTGGATGCACCCGTTGTTTTGGGTAAGCCATGGATTGATGCTTGTTGGTGATGGGGGAGTATAAACTTTACCATTCTGTTTGGGAACCGCCTATAATGTGTGTAGCATGGAAGATATCGAGATCTCTCACTTATTATGTTGACAATGAAAGTATGCCGCTCAAAATATTATTTATCTCTATTTCAAAACCTAGCCCTGGCACCTCTACAAATCCCTGCTTCCCTCTGCGAAAGGCCTATTTATTTAGTTTTATGTTGAGTCGTCATCCTCTTATTAAAAAGCACCAGTTGGAGAGCACTGCTGTCATTTGCATGCATTACTATTAGTTTATATTGAGTATGACTATGACTGGATCCCTTTTACCATGAATTACAATGTCTAGTCAGTCCTTGATATTCGGAGGCACTCTGCATTTATGTTTTGCGGTCTCAGAAAGAGCTAGCGAGATACCATCTTGTTATATCATATTATGATTGTTTTGAGAAAGTGTTGTCATCCGAGATTTATTATTATTTCTCGCTAGTTGATTATGCCATTGATATGAGTAAACATGAGACCTAAGTGTTATTGTGAATATGGTTAGTTCATAATCTTTGCTGAAGACTTGAATGTTGGCTTTACATATTTCCAACAACAAGACCAAACAGAGTTTGTAAAAGTTTTTCTTTATCACTTTCAGTTTGTCAACTAAATTGCTTGAGGACAACCAAAGGTTTAAGCTTGGGGGAGTTGATATGTCTCCATCGTATCTACTTTTCCAAACACTTTTGCCCTTGTTTTGGACTCTAACTTGCATGATTTGAATGGAACTAACCTAGACTGATGCTGTTTTCAGCAGAATTGCCATGGTGTTATTTTTGTGCAGAAATAAAAGTTCTCAGAATGACCTGAAACTTCACGGAGAATATTTTTGGAATTTATAAAAAATACTGGCGAAAGAATCAAGACTAGGGGGCCCACACCCTGTCCACAAGGGTGGGGGGCACGCCTGCCCCCCGGGGCACGCCCCCCTACCTCATGGGCCCCCTGGTGCTCCACAGACCTCAACTCCAACTCTATATATTCACGTTCGGGGAGAAAAAAATCAGAGAGAAGGATTCATCGCATTTTACAATACGGAGCCGCCGCCAAGCCCTAATCTCTTTCAGGAGGGCTGATCTGGAGTCCGTTCAGGGCTCCGGAGAGGGGAATCCGTCGCCGTCGTCATCATCAACCTTCCTCCATCACCAATTTCAAGACGCTCACTGCCGTGCGTGAGTAATTCCATCGTAGGCTTGCTGGACAGTGATGGGTTGGATGAGATTTATCATGTAATCGAGTTAGTTTTGTTAGGGTTTGATCCCTAGTATCCATTATGTTCTAAGATTGATGTTGCTATGACTTTGCTATGCTTAATGCTTGTCACTAGGGCCCGAGTGCCATGA
The DNA here is from genome assembly GCF_018294505.1 of Triticum aestivum. Lineage (NCBI taxonomy): Eukaryota > Viridiplantae > Streptophyta > Magnoliopsida > Poales > Poaceae > Triticum > Triticum aestivum. The sequence continues at coordinate 223,389,309 of NC_057802.1, forward strand.
TTTCAAATCTGAACCTATTATGTTTTCATGAATATATGTGAGTTCTTGATCCTATCTTGCAAGTCAATAGTCACCTACTATGAGTTATGATCCGGTAACCCCGAAGTGACAATAATCGTAACCACTCCCGGTGATGAACGTAGTTTGAGGAGTTCATGTATTCACTAAGTGTTAATGCTTTGGTCCAGTACTCTATTAAAAGGAGGCCTTAATATCCCTTAGTTTCCAATAGGACCCCGCAGCCACGGAAGGGTAGGACAAAAGATGTTATGCAAGTTCTTTTCCATAAGCGCGTATGACTATATTTGAAATACATGCCTACATTACATTGATGAACTGGAGCTAGTTCTGTGTCACCCTATGTTATAACTCTTGCATGAGGAATCGCATCCGACATAATTATCCATCACTGATCTAATGCCTACGAGCTTTTCACATATTGATCTTTGCTTAGTTGCTTTTCCGTTGCCACTGTTACAATTACTACAAAACTGCTACTGTTACTTTTGCCACCGTTAACGTTACTTCCATACTACTTTGCTACTAAATACTTTGCTGCAGATATTAAGTTTTCCAGGTGTGGTTGAATTGACAACTCAACTGCTAATACCTGAGAATATCCTTTGGCTCCCCTTGTGTCGAATCAATAAATTTGGGTTGAATACTCTACCCTCAAAAACTGTTTCGATCCCCTATACTTGTGGGTTATCTAGTACGCTTCGAAGAGGTGGGAGGGGTCTAGCATATATGCTATACATACGCCTCTGTGAACAAGTACACCTCACTCAGTGTCGGGACTTCGGTTTCCGAGGCACGTGCCACATCATTGTTGTGAAATTGACTATTCAAACATCACACAACACCACTTTGGGCCATATGCATGCTGGCGGTGGTTATTCTAGCTAGGACACTCACGTGTGACGCTTCCATCTGTGGGCCCACGAGGCCATCGTTGATGCATGCATCACTTTGACCTACATCGGGAGAGGTTAATTAATTTCACCATCAAGGAGGATTCTTTTTGGGTTGTATTATGGTAGGAGCATATAGTATGTGTCGTAGAGAGGGAAGGGGACCATCATATGTAGTACGCTTCATGAACCTCGCTCTCCGCTTTCATTGTATGCATGAATCCTTCCCATCGAGTCGAAGTGGCTAGTACAATGACACGTATGTCATGAACCAATCTCCCTTTGTGTGGGCACTATACGATTTTCGACGCACACGCCACAGTAATGTTGTGAAATGGTATTCAAACATGCATGCATGCATCACCTCCATACATATGCATGTAGTGGTTGTCTTCGAATGGTATGCACAGTTTTATGACATGATACAGTTTGAACACACACACAGTTTGAACACACCTCTCCATACACTACAAAAAAAATACACTTCCGTGATGATACGTGTTTGTCACAGTAGGTCACGTTTTCTGTCATGCATGTACATCCATGACAAATTTATGACAGAATCATGATAGTCATACCTGTGCTGTCGTAGAAGTGTTCCATGACATTACCAAAATTATCATCACGGAAGTGTCCACTTCCATGACGAAAAATCGCGCGTCACAGAAGTGCTTTCGTCAAGGGTGACCGACGCGTGGCATCCATCGTAACGGAACGCCGTTAAGCTATCGGGTCCGGTTTTGGATCCGATAACCCGTTAACAGCCCGGACCAATGGCGATTTTCCACGTGTAAAATCATCATTGGCTGGAGGAAACACGTTTCAGCTCCCCGTTGGCACAGGTGTCACTCATCCAATGGGCGAGATGCGCTTATGAAATGTTGACATGTGGACTGGCCCAAAAGTGGCCCATAAAGTTTAAATGGGCCGGCCCAACTAAAGGCCCACAAGATTTTGCGGTCCATAATGGTCCGGCCCAGCAAAAGGCCCACGAGATTTTGAGGACCATAATGGGCCGTCCCAGCTAAAGGCCCACAAGATTTTGCGGGCCATAATGGGTCGGCCCAGCTAAAGGCCCGCGAGATTTTGCGAACCATAATGGGCCGGCCCAGCTAAAGGCCCACAAGATTTTCCATACCATAATGGGTCGGCCCAGCTAAAGGCCTATGAGATTTCGCCGACCATAATGGGCCGGCCTAGCTGAAGGCCCAAAAGATTTTGATGACACTAGTAGGCCGGCCAATTAACAGGCTGCCATGTTTTGGGCCAAATGCCGGCCCATCTTTGATCCGGTCCATTAACAGTCTGCCACGTTCCGGGCCTAATAAAGGCCCATATGAGATCTGGCCCGTTAAAAGCCTACCACGTTCTAGGCCAAATTACGGCCCAGATCAGGTCCGACCGTTTGAGAGGCTTTGGGCTAAATTATGGCCCATATCAGATTCGGCCCGTCAACTGGACGCTATGCTTTTGGGCCCACTTGATAAAGGCCCATTTAGTAATTAGGCCTGATATTAGTTTCGGCCTGTTAAAGGCCCATTTAACATTTCGGCCCTATATATATTTTGGCCTGTTAAAAGCCCGTCATATAGTTGGGCCTAACTACTACCCTGTTTGCATCCGGCCTGCTCACAGACGATAATCTGATTGGGCCAAACAAGGACCGAGACAATTTTTTCCTGTTATAAGCCAATGATTTGATTGGCACAATCATGGGCCGGGGTCTATTTCGGCCTGCTGCCGGCCCGTGAGCTGTTCGGCACTTTCCAGGCCCAACCTACTTTTCAGCGTCCTAAAAGCCCTTTGAGTTTTCTTGGGAAAATAGGGCCGGCGGTTTACTCGGCCTATTAAGGGCCCGAATCTACTAGTGGGCCAGTTTACATTTAGGCCTGTTAACAGACCAAGATGAAGGGGCCCATGATGCGGATCATAGTGATTTGGATGACGGCCCGATTATGTACCGTAATTTTACGGTTTGGCCGGTTTACTGCGAAGGAACTTGGTTGTACAACTGAAAACTTAAATTGAGAAGGACAAAGTTTTGTTTATGAATTACATAATAAACTTTAAACATGCAATTTGATGGAAACACCAATAATAAACAACTATTGCAGTCATGCCTAACCAAATATACACAACAAAGTTTGAAGCCTTGAGAAGGACAAACTTACATTATTGGTGAAGGCAGGCTCTATAAAGCCCTTGTCCATGCTGATGGGGGGGGGGCAATTCAAGAAGTTTACCACAGAATCTTCTTCATAAGCATTGCCTTTATTCTACATTTTGTTAAGAGTAAATATAGATGTGACAATATAAGAAAAAATGGAGAATATTTAAGATAAGATGAAGAGTGATGCTACATAACCAGGTAGCTATAAATGTAAGTATAGCGATACAGGCAAAAGGTACAGCCAAGAGCAATGCAGAGCTGAACTTCTTCAGTACCATTGGTGTTATCCAACCTTACGGTAAGAGTAAATATAGATCTTATGTGTAGCAAATGGAGGGCAAAGGAAAATAAGCTGCAGAGTGATGGTACATGAACAGCTACCTGTCAATATAAGTACACTGATAAAGGACAGCAGGTACTTACAAGAACAATGTAGAGCTAAATTTCATTGGCATTGGATATATTCTACACTAATGTAACCATTCATTCAGATCAGATAATTTGGAGCGAACAATTGATAAGCAAGCCATCATGCATACTGCTGTCACATAATGAACCAGGTATGTATGCAAGTATAGTGATACAGGACAACAGGTACTAACAAGAGCAAAGCAGCGGGCAGCATAGTTGCGATATCCTGTCATTCTTTTCAAACCGGAATTCCTTTTCGAGCAGATTTCCTGCAAAAGGATCCGTAAGGCACATGCGGAAAAGTAGAAGTTCAAATTGTCATGCGATATCATAGACAGTAACTCATCCTCAGAACGAGACTAGTGCAGAACAAGGTTTTTCCATTCAATGTCTTCTAAATTTAGCACAGGAGACTTCACCAGAAATTCGTTTATATACTTGCCATCAAATTGTGATTTCCTCAGGTAACACCGATACTGCTGCAATGCTTCCTTGAAAAGCGCAAGCAAGCTTTGCTCATCATGACTATCCAGATTGACCCTCGCCTACTTACAACAATGTAATGTAAATCATTGATGTGTTCAATCAGCAGAAAACAGGAAAATAATCACCATGAATAATAGCACTTACATGTAAGTGGGACAGGAAGATGTGAAACTGGTGTTTGTCTTCACTATATTCTTCCCATGATGGGAATATATGCACGTAGTCCCTAACAACATTGAAAGCATTGTCTTTTAAACTGGGAATAACTGGAATGGGGTTCCAATCTGCAGGAATTGGCCGTCTCTGCAGTTGGGACAGGTCTTCGGCCGGTGGACTTGCTGTACTTTTTGCTGGAGTGGGATTTTTCTGTGGTACGGCTAGTGCTAGGCAACTGAAATCGGCATACCTTTTGCTGGAGTGCAGGTCCTGTGTGGTGGGGCTAGTGGTGTGGCCAGTGAAATATGGGTAAAGTCTACTGGAGTCGGTCCTACGTTTTGTGTCACTGGTTGTACAGCCAATATAAGTGGGGTGCTGTCTGATTTCTCCGGCACAACCACGTTTTTCAAGGACTTTGCTGGTGCTCCTTCAGGTTCGGCAATCACCCTCTTCCTTTTTGATGTCCGATGCACAAGTACATCATTTGAGTGAAAAACAGGGTATGATGACAGATGGAATATGTATTGATAATGGATGGGCATGGCATCTCGACATATATGATGAGTAAACTAAGCAGATGGCGGTGCAACAAAGTAGAAGAAATGCAAGACAACATATGCAAGATAGGCACAATCAATAAAACCTTGCCAAATTAGAACAGGCACCTTGATGGTTGAACAGGACAGGCCATCTGCCTTTGACTCCTCGAGGTTAGAATAGTCATTAGGATCATATTCTGGACAAGAATCAACAGGTGTGGAGCGTATGAGTTTCATTGCATCCAGAATGGCACTCAATGCCTTGGTGTGAATTTTGTAAGTCATTGCAGTGTTTATCTTCAAGAGTGGACTGCTGCTAGTGCGACACAAAGCAGCTACCAGATCATAGTGTAGATATAACGGGAAAACCGTAAGCATCAGAGTAAAATCAGCAAAGTGGAACTTGCTGGAATATATGTGCTAGTATTGCTGGTATGGCTAGAAAGGCTTCAGATACCAGCTCTCTTCAACTGAAGGTGCGGTACTGTTAATATCAGTGTAACTCTCGAAGGCAACACAGCTCCCCGCATTTCCTTGCTATTCTTATAGGATTCAAGTGGGCAGGCCACTACAAATCCTATTCCCATTTTTACAAAATCCTACGAATCAATGAGGCCCGAAGAGTTCAAAGTGTCCATCACAACCGACCGTATAGACCTCTACACTACAAATGTCCCTGCTCATCTTCACTACAAGGAACATACTGTACTACTATCATACTCCCTCCGTTCCAAAATATAAGTCTTGGTAGAGATTTCCACTATGGATCACATACAGATGTATCCAGATACATTTTAGAGTGTAGATTCACTCATTTTGCTCCATATATAGTCCATGGTGGAATCTATAGAAAGACTTGTATTTAGGAATGGAGAGAGTGCCAATTAAATGTTATCTGTTTTAGTCATATCAACATCATATCAGATTCGTACTTGAGCAACAAGTTTTGAATTATGAGTGGCACGTTGTTTAGCTTGATGGATTCAGGAGCAGTGCTAAGCAGGTACGATGATGGTACTGAATATAAAGGCATGTCTGCATGCAAGTCACGTGACTTTTGTCATTTGGGTCAGTCGACCATTTTAGGCGATTGGATGAAGATCCTATGTCTCCTAACCCTTCTTCTTCCTCCTATCTGATTCTTCCCATACAGAACACCGCACGGGCCGCCGGCCGGACCACCGGCCCCCACCGCCTGTGTTCGTCCGCCACCGCCACCCCCACCCCCGCCCCCACCCGCGTCGAGTTTTCTTCATTGGGCGAGGCCCCACCACCGCCCCCCACAACCACCGTCCCCAACCGAGCCCCTTCGTTCACACCGGCAAACTCCGGCGAGCTCTGAAAAATCGACTGACCAAATTTTGAAATTTAGTCTACTATCATTTAACTAGTCTGGAATATAAAAGGGGAAAACCATAAGCATTGGGAGTATAGTGTTGAGCGTGCCATGGCAGATCTGAAGGTGCAAATCGGAGAAAGGAAACTTCGCAACCAATGTTTGCTTTCAACTAGCAAGTAAGTGATGGACAAGAATCAGAGTAAAGCAGTGGCGATCTATTTTCTTGCTGTGATAAATAAGTTGAGCAGATACGAAAGAGTACCACCTCTGGTGCGTCGCCATGTATGCATCTGCTGAGAATTTGATGGTGTTGCAGTAGCGATGGCTGTCGGTGGCGTGGAAGCAGATCTAGGAGGGTAGACGGTGGCGGCAGGGCGCGGTGGACGAGATGGTCGTAGGAGCGGCGCCGGCAAGGTGGACGACGGCGGGGATGAAGAGAGAGGACGGGATGCAAGGATCCCGGTCCGAAGCTGTGGATGAGAGAGGCCGATCTCTTGTAATGGACGGCGGCGTCGGGGTATCAGCTCCGGCATGGTGGAGGAGGACGGCAGTGGATGGGGTAGCGGATGGAGGAGGCTGGGGTGGAGAGGGTGTTTTGGCGCCCACGGAGTACGAATGGGTAAATGGAGGTAGAGAGGAAGGGGGAACCATGTCTTCAAGGCGCGCTTGTCTCAAATGCGAGGAAATTTACAAACTTAGCCCCTTTTTCAAATTTCCTACATCACAGCAATATTAGTTGGTTGGGGATAGGACGGTAATCTCGCATACACCGAATATTTGCCGACGAGAGTTTGTTTTTGGCGCCCACCGTGTATGAATCGGGGAGGGAGTCGATTTCGGCGGAGGAGACACTGCGTTTTGGCGCCCACCGTGTATGAATCCGGGTGAGAGGCGGTTATGTCACGTTTGAGTGAAATTACAAACCTACCCGTAAAGAAACCTATAGAAATCGAGCAGATAGGCTTTGCGTGGCAGGGATAGGCAGTAGTAATTTCCATCTCGCAGATTTTGGTTTCCGGCGGTTACTGCGACTTTCCCCGCTTCATTCAAATTTTGCAGGGTGCACGTTTACCATGCCAACTCAATTCGAATCCCGTTTGTATTCTGTTTTTTTCGGGCAGGATCCTTTTTCGATTGGAATAAAATTCTATATACATCATTTTTAATATATACTTTCAAAAGCACAACACCCTTTATACATAAATATGGTTTACAAATGACATGATCTCAGATTCATAAGGTTGTATCCATCAATTTGGATTTTCAAATATTTGAAACCACTTTATGTTGAAATCCAATGTATGCATTCCTCGCTAACTGTCTCCAATTAATGTGTGTTTCATGCGGGGTTTTTTACATTCTCAACCATGTATAATGTGTTTCACACACGCAACAAATAGTGTAATCCCGTTTAGACATTAATTGCATATAAACCATGCATTGTTTCTAATTAAAGAATCTATGGATCACCAATATTGATAAACTATATAACATTACACGTGTCCCCAAATTCAAATGAATATGCATGTTTGATACACCAATTTCCGTTATGATATTATCGAGGTTTAAATATTTGAATCCCATTTAATCCAGATATTCGTCTCATATAACTATCACTCATGCTTATATAGGACTATCTCTCTAGACCTATACGCGTTCATCGTCTCTCGGGTATCTCGCGTGCTACCTGTATGTCGACAATGATCTTTTATCTTCGTAACACACTGACGGTACTCTCTCCCTCAACCTTCATCACTGTATCTCTCTCTAAGTATATCTCGCTCCCTTCTATGTGTCTCTAACTATGATTCTCCATGTGGAATCTCTTTCTCTCGCACAAACACAAAACTTTATCTCCCGGGGTCTCATTTCTCTCTACTATTCCCCTGTGTGCCACTCGCACACCCCTCATACAGAGATGTCTTTCGCTCCTTAGGTATGAAAACCTATGACTCTTCCTCTGAAATATCTCTTTCTCACACACAAACACAAACTTTGTCTCCCAGGGTCTCATATTTCTCCACTGTTCTCTTGTATGTCGCTCACACACACTCTCTCTCCCTAGAGATATCTTGCGTTCCCTCATATGTCTCTCTAGCTATCACTCTCGTTGTGAAATATCTTTCTCTCTCGCAGACACAAAACTCCGTCTCTCGGGATCTCATTTCTCTCCGATATTTCTTCGTATGTGAGTCACATGCACCCTTTCTTCATCTATCTCACACCCACACACATAACTCAGCCTTCTGATCCACTCGACTCCTATCTCTAACGCACACTAGCTAGCATCTTTATCTTTCTATTTATCTGTTTCTCCATCAACCTTCTTTTATTTATAGGTTGATCTCTTTTGCACAATCATTGTACCTCACTCCCTCTGCTCGCCATAGATGCATGCTCCAGCCCACACCACTATCTCTTAAAGACAAAAACACATGCTCAATTTTTGAATCTTCTTCCCTGCATTCTCACATGCATGCATATTGTCATACCGATCTGTCTCTCCCATGTTGTTGATCTTATGACTTATGTCTTCTTTCTTTTATCTCAATCATGCGCGCGCACACACACACATCCCATGTATACATGTATACCTCTCACACATGCACGTTCAAGGTCTCTATGTCTCCATACGTAGTTAATTACCCTCAACCCTAATGCCACATCGAATCGTTCTCTTTTTGTGTGCACATAACTTCCACCTGGATGGATAAAACACACACTCACACTTAACAATCTCCTTCTAGCTACCCCCCCTCTCACTATTCCCCTATATCCCCGAAACCAATAAGACCATCCCTTCATTTAATTCCCACCTACATGCACCATCGATATATAGTAGTCTTCCTTGGTGTCTCTCGAACAAACACGTTCTCTGGATGTCGACTCCTCTCATGCGCACACACCTTCTCTTCCCTCTCTACGGGCATTTTCTCTCTCGCACCCCATCGTTGGTGCCCTCTGTCATACACATCACCTCTCTATGATGAAGACATGCACACTTAAATTACATCCGCCACCGAGGACCCTGCGACACACACACACACACACAAACACACACACACACGCACGCACCCACCCACACACACACACACACACACTAAGACCCCATCACACACACACACACACTAAGACTCCATCCTCTCTCTCTCACACACACAAACACACACACACTAAGACTCCATCTCACACACACATGCTCTAGGCGGAGCATTTGTTCCTACCACCCTTCATCCAACCTTACCCGTATGATAGACAATCACCTTAATTTACTTGTATAACATGGAGAAATTCTACTTTACTTTAGTAGTTAGCAAACTTATCATCTGTACCCTTATAAAAAATCGAGTTGGCGATGATTGTGTGCCTGCCATCTTATAATATAGACCGTCTGATCTATATCTGACTGATAGAAAGCAAACTATGATAATTTTACAAAAGATACCCGCACCTCTCTCCACATCCTTATCTCCCACAACCTCATTGCTGAGCAATTAAAAAAGAAAGTCTCTGGAACAATCTAGCATGGTGGCTGCTGCCGCCTGCCGGCGCCGTCCATCCCCATGCCTCCGCCCATCCCGACCACCAGTCATCACCATGCTGCATTCCTCCTCACCTTATCTCTCATCATTCATTTTTTTGATGACATTCTCGAGATACCAGTTTTCCGATAAAATTCTCGAAATATCATTAGTTTTTACACATGGGATTACTCCTGCATGAGTAAATCACAACCGGTGTTTTGTAAAAAAATGCATATTGATGTTCCATGCAATGCACGAGCATCTTGCTTGTAATTATATAACGCAAATCACGAGAAGGAAGTGACATTTTTTTTACACAACCACGTTAACATGGCCACGGAAATCACTAGCTAAAGTAAATACCATTATACTTATATCCCGATGCAAAAGGTTGAGTACATGTCCGAAGAGTAGAGTCACACACACGCACTCTGCCTCTTGGAATCTCTCACTCACACACACACCAGTTACGTGACGTCCACTTAAGCAGACACGTATGTTACAATTTGTGCACCCGCGGGTACACGTGATGCTGCGCATTTATTTAAGCCGGACGGCGAACCCAAACAGTAGCTGCATTCATTCCCCTCCCGCCGCCTCTTCTCTGGTCGCCGTCGCCCAGTAGCCATGGCCCTGCCGAAGGTAACAACATACGCCATACTCCCGCCGGAGCGGCGCTTTAATCTGGAAATTTTAGTGGTCATGCATGCATCTTTTTGTGCTAGCACTCCTATATAAGGGTTGACCGGTCGCTTCCCGCGGACGTGCGCGGGCGGTGGAAGAGGAAGGAGAAGGGAAGCGGGCTGTGGAGTAACATTTTTTACCCCAATTTCATAGGAAACTGAGTGCAATAATTGAGTTGTTTTGCAAACTACCAGTACTACACCTGAAACGGTTCAAAACCTATACTGCCTTGCCAGCGCGTGCTTCCCGTGTGAAATGGTCAGCATCGCCCTGGAGCGTTAGTGTCGCATTAATGCCCGGCTAGAGCGGAGGCAACCTCTCACTGGCGTCGGCTTTGAAGCGGCGCGACGACCGAGAGAACGCCGCTTCCCAGTGCACGCGACTGCTCCGCGTCGAGGCTGGCCATAGGCCATGTTTGGATCCATGGGTTAGAGTTAATTTGAGTTAGTTGGGGCTCAAATAGCCCTAAACTATCCAAGCATGAGGGTTTAAATTGGAGCAAGTTGCACCGAACCCACCAAAAAAAAACTATCCCACCCAAGATGTGCTAACTGGAGATAGTTCTCATTGGGACCATTGAAAAATCACTTTTCTCTCTCCATCAAGTGCATTTATTGTCAATCTAACCCTGTCACCCAAACACCTCTTTGGCTACAGTTAGTTCAGGGTTAGTCATGAGTTAGTCTAACCTCTAGCTAAGTTAGAGTATCCTAACAGGAGCAGTATAGGACATGCAAGTTGCTCAAAGCATACAGTCAAATTCGTACGTGAAAGGATTTTTTTCTTTTTGAAAATGGAACGTGAAAGGAATTTTTTTAGAATGCTCTTGGCATGTCGCTAACATGTGATGAGTTAACCGACCTCAGTAGATGCAAAAACGCCAGCCCGCCGCACTTTGAGAGAGACGAGGAGGGAGAAGCGAAACGTGCTGCTGGATTACTAGAGATAGGTGTCGCACGGAAGCCAAGAAATATGGTGATAGTGTGGGTTAGCCATGTACTAGTATGATGTAACTACACTGGGCTGTCATGTTTCGTACTCTTCCAGTCCACTATGGAGATGATTGGTTGATTTTATATCGCTGAATAATATAAAATATTATGAGTGCAGACGCTCCACCACGAGGTTCCTTGCTCCGTCTCGGTCGTCGGGAATCTATGTTCTTCCACTCTATTTTTTTTACGCGAGCTTTGTTCATCCTTTTGCCAACACGCGAGACATCTAGCATCAAGGTGCATGTGTCATGCAAGGATCGTTCCATCTATATGAAGAACACGTGGGACTGGAACTGCGAGACGGACATGTACCCAGGAGTGGACGTGCGAACCTGTGTAATGTAGCGCAGTAAGTGAAGTAGAAAGGAACAAATAGTATGAACATGCGTGGCATATAGGCATTTGTCTCTTACTACCACTAAATGTTGTACATGCAATGCCCGGTGATGTTATGGAGTATGTGACTAAGTACTCTACTTCTACTATATTAATTGGAGGCACATATTAGGTTTTATATTTGTTTACGCGTATGCCCCGAGACCTTCCAACTAGACGTGTCTTTCTCTCCGGGTCGCACTTTGTATCATTCATACCACTAGTACAGTAGTACTACTACGTGTGGTCTCCGACCCAGAAGTGGAGACGCTTTACCACGCTGTTCATGTCCCACTCCTTTCGCTGACGTGTGGACATCCGGCACGTGCCGTGTGTTTGGCACTCCTTCGTCGTTAGAGTTGAAACGGTAGCATTCATCAGAAATAAAAAATAAATATAAATCGCCAGTGATACTATACCACGCGGTTTCCTTGCTCCTCGATATCGAAAAGAATACTTCCGCTCGCCGACATGTGGGACGTCGACCATCCTGGTCCACATGCCATGGCCGCAGAACTCCAAGGGAGAGTCACCCCGGTCGTCGCGCCGCGGTAGTTACTAATGAGCCCTCAAATCACAGGCCCAAACTTACCCACTGTGAAGTTGCTCGGACGAAGGAACCATCATGACTTCGTTGAATTCCGCTTCTTGAAGAAAACTACTGTACCAGCAGTACTGCTAGCTATAGTAGTTACTCCAGTAGAGGCCTCCTTTGGTTCATAGGATAGGAATTTTATAGGAATATGAAAATCATAGGAAGTGAGATGACATGCATCTCAATTCCTATAGAGAAAGAGATGCCATTTGATGCATAGGATAGGAATTTTTCCATTGAGTCTAGGCTAATGTACTGGTAATTTGCTCGAAAAACTACAGTAGTAACTAGTAGTACTGGTACATGCTCGTAATTAATTAAACAAACGTACGGGCGACACAGACACACACTAACTACTAGTACTACTACTTCTCACATGCTGGCCAGACGCCATCGTTCTCCTTCCTGGCTTTGTCGGCGACACCCCACCGTGCTTGGATCTCCGCCGACCTCTCCGCAGCAGCGCGTGCGTCCTCCTCTTTCTTGCGGCTGCGGGCCTCTCTTTTCCTGAGTGCTTTCTGACTTTTCCGCTCCCTCTGTGCGGGTTTGGCCGCCTCTTGCTCTACCGCCCATTCGGCCTTGGCAGCTTCAAATTCCGCCCACATAGGTGTGAGGTCGCGAGCGGCGATGAACTCGGCACAACAGGATGCCACCGCTTCCCTACCATTCTGTGTGCGGTCGTGGGCGGCGAGGAACTCGGCGCAGCGGGATGCCATCGCTTCCTTACCGGCTAGTGTGCGGCGCGGTGGCATGAACGCTTCAAAGGCTCGTCATCCATGAGTTCACATTTTACCACCACGCCAGCGTCTGACCGCCCTGGCCTACCGAAACCCCTTCCATCGCTAGGGTGCGCTTCCCGCCTGAAACGATCACCGTCTCTCCAGAGCGTCAATGCCGCATTCACCGGCCTTAACTGCAGGTGCAGTCGGCGTGTCACTGACATGCGGGCCAGATGCCCATTGGGCCCACATGTCAGTGATACAACGCAACCTGCGGTTACGTCAATGAAGCAGCGTCCGCATTCATGCCCTTCTCACTGGCGCCGGCATTGCAGCAGCGCGACGGCCGAGAGAGCGCCACCCGCGCGGCATCCCGGTGCAAGCGACTGTTCCGCGTTAACGACACCACGGCTATCCTTCCATCCGCCCCCCACATTAATGACACGTGGCTGCCGTTGAACCTACTCCGGCGCCAGCCGTCGATCCGTCTGCCGTGGCTCATTTCCAGTTGCCCACTATATTAACTTGAGCCCCAGCTCCCAGCCATAGCCAAAGACCCACACTCATTCTCCTCCGGTCCCTTCCTTCTGTTGGCACCACTCCAACCATGGCCTCCTGGTGCTCCAAAGCTCTCTTGGACATACTGCCATAGGAGCAGACGAAGGACATCGGCGGCCCCGCTCCGGGCGCGCTACAAAGCTCTCTTGGACATACTGTCGCAGGAGCAGACAAAGGAGATCGCCGACTCCCCCCCGGCCGCCCTCCGCCGCCACGACCACGAAGCCGGCGCGCGTGTGTGGGCGCAGCCGGCAACGAGGAAGAGTAGTACACGGTAGGTCGCCGCCGCTCTGTTCCCAAGAAGGCCACCGCTCCTCCACTCAGTTGACGCCAAGCTTGGTAGGATAAACATCGGCGGCCGGTTAGCCGCTTGACGGCGACGTGGAGGCGGAAATCTTCAGAACCTTGTGCTCCAGAGGAGGAGGTTATCGAGGCGGATGAGGACGAGGCAAAGGCAATAGCCGGCTTTCTCAGGTTCATGGCCGTACATGGTGGTCGGGCACCGGTGATCGTTTAGATTAGGTTTACAGTAGGTTTTACTATGGTTTGTGCGAAAAATGTAATGAATTTCGTCCAGTTTATAGGAAAACTTTTTGAAATGTAATGAATGTCATCCGATTAATTTGAAATTTGCTTTGTTTGCATGAATTTCATCCGCTTAGTTTGAAATTTGCTTTGTTTGCATGAATTTAGAGTAAGTGAACGGCACGTAGCACGTCATATAACTCAAACTAGCCCGGCTAACACGCTGGAAAGCACCGCCCTCGTCTTTTTGTTCTGGATTTCTATGATCGATCGCATGAAAATGTTACGCTTTGCAATTTCAAAAGGAAAAGGTGGCACACTTATGACTCGCACGCCGCTCACCAGAGGGGACACACGTTGTCTCGCATTTTCACTAACATGTGGGACTGCAATTGGATAAACAGTCGATAGCCAAAATCTAATCGCTCGGCGGGCGTCGGCTGAGAAGAGAGAGATGGGGGAGGGAGAAGAGATCGCCCGCCCGCCGCGCTCGGACTCCAAGAAATATATATGGTGATAATGTGAGGTGGGCCATGGGGGAGTCAAGAGTAAGTGAAGTAGAAAGGCACAAATGGTATGAACATGCATGGCATATAGGGTGTGTTTGGTTGCGTTCTCGTTTCAGCATAGTTGTTCCCTTTTCGTGCATGCTCAACTCAACACCCCTCTTCATGCATGCTCTCTTCATGCATGCTTCTAGTGTATTTGTGCTAAACTAGTGTGGACTCATGCACCCTCCATACACTCTACCAAACACCCAAAAGTGGGTCGAGAAGGGAACTCTTGGGCGGCATTTGTCTCTTACTACGTACTCCCTCCGTTCCAAATTACTCGTCGTGGTTTTAGTTCAAATTTGAACCAAAACCACGACGAGTAATTTGGAATGGAGGGAGCACCACTAAATGTTGTACGTGCAATGCATGGTGATGTTATGGAGTACGTGCCTAAGTACTCTACTACTACTATATTAGTTGGAGGCACATATTAGCTTTTATATTTGTTTATGTGTATGCCCCGAGACCTTCCAACTAGACGTGTCTTTCTCTCCAGGTCGCACTTTGTATCGTTCATACCACTAGTACTACTATGTGTGGTCTCCGACCCAGAAGTGGAAGAAGTGGAGACGCTCTACCATGCTGTTTTTTTTGCGCTGGGCTCTACCACGCTGTCCATGTCCCACTCCTTTCGCTGACGTGTGGGACATCCAGCACGTGCCATGTTTGGCACTCTTCGTCATAAGAGTTAAAATCCTAGCATTCATCAGAAATAAAAAATAAATATAAATCAGCAATGATACTATTTTTTTGAAAAAATTATCCTGGTCTACCCCGGTCATATCGCAGGCCCAACCTTTCCAACTGTAAGTTGGTCGGACGAAGGAACCATCATGACTTTGTTCAATTCCGCTTCTTCAAGAAAACTTATTGTACCCGCAATACTGCTACCACACGCGAAGACTGGATGGCAGTATACCACGTCATATCACTGAAACCCACTAGGCCCGAACTAGCCCGCCTATAGGTCATCTATTTTGGAACGAGGGAGTACGTCTCTGTACTGCTATGATTTTCTGTCGTACGTCTCTGCACTTTTGCTATGATTTTCCTACCCTATGAACCAAATGAGGCCTGAATGTATCCGTGTCGACAAAGCCTACAGTTTTAGGAGTTTGGGCTATTGGTCGATCGACGACGATTAAGTATAAGCGTACCACGAGCTCATCAGCCCCAACATTTCTCTTCGGTGAGTGTTTTGCAAGTACTATAGCTCGCCCAGTAGCTAGCCTACTAACACCAAGAATCATCAAACAAGCCCTGCTAATATGATAAACAGTTCAAACTTACATCTAAGGATGCCATATATTACATCAAAAGCTGGTGAGGATACATCTGTTTCCATAACTCGGAGAGGGTTCACATGATTCACTATCAAACAAAAGTAGCAAGTACCGCCCACACAAGACAGTGCACTAGCCCTAATATGGTTTGATAACATGCATCGTTCTGGTAATTAAACACAGGGCAATGCAAACTACCCTGAAGGATTAGCGCGACCAACTATTTCTTGTCATCGATCTCTCGGGCAATGACCACAACATGGACAGTGGCATGGCAATCGATCTCTGGGGCGATGTCCACAGGACTGACCGCGACATCGGAATTGATCTCTGGGGCGATGTCCACAGGATGGATAGTGGCATCGGAATCGATCTCCGGGGCGATGCCAATAGGACGGACCGCGACATCGAAAACGATCTCTGGGGCGTTGTCCACAGGACGGGCCGCAACATCGGAATCATCAAGGACGTCCACCGGCACCTGCACAACCCTAACATATTAACAAGCACATTGCAAATAATCAAAAAACACAACTATGGTAATAAGCCATTATTTTTTACCTTGTGCAGCTCACCGGGGGATCCCATCCCTCCGGGGGCCATCTCCTCGTCCTCGATGGGGGCCATCACCTTGCCAGGGGAATACTTCTTCTCAACGGCGACTATCTCCTCATACTCGGCCTTGAGCCTCGCATAGGTGGTCATCAGAGTTTCTGGGGTAGGCACGGTGGGGCCCTTGCTGTTCTTCCAACTTTCTTTGAGGAGTTCGTCCGCCAACGTCATCAACTCTTTGGCCAGTGCTTGTTTCTTGGAGTTCTTCGTCTCCATGGGTTGGCCCGCCAACATGGTCAACTCGTTGGTCGGTGCTCGCTTCCTGTAGATTTCTGTCTCCAGTGGGTTGTCCGCCGACAACTCTTTGCCTAGTGCTCCAGGATCCATCAATGAACTGACAAACAAAAAGCAATCGAAAGGAAACCACAATCGCAATGAAAACGGGAAAAGAATAGGCTATGAGAATCGGTCGGTAGTTCACAAAAAGAAGATTCTTGGAATGAAAATATAGCAGCATCACTGATTCGCCCACCTTTTCTTCGTCGGTACAGAAGAAAAATGGCAGAAGTGAGTAGCCTGGTGTGAGGTTTTCTTCAAGAAAGGGGAGAAAGGGCTTCAACAAGCATTCCAGTGAAATGATGGTTGCTTCGTCCAGTCCAACTTCGAGGCCACTTTACCACTGCTGGTAAAGATGTGGGTTTTGTGATATGACGGGTCATGACGGCCACACCGGGGTGACTGGTGAGTTTTGACTGTAGCACCTCGCTGTGATTTGGTGGATGGCACCTGGTCCTGGATGCTTTGATGTCCCGCATGTAGATAGAGCGGCTAGTCATATAGGCTTGCTCAATATTGTGCACCGCGACCAAGGCGGAGAGTAAAACGAGAGAACTACGTAATTAATGCATGTGTTTAATTAGGATAGTTTTGTAAAGTACAAGATACATTCCTCCAATCGCAAAATACCTTGGTTGATGAGATTTGAGATTTGAGCCCTATAAACCGGAAGGAAGGGAGTACTGCACGCGGTGTAGTCTAGTCACTTGTTGAAATCTCTAGAAAGGCAAATACTCCTTTCTGGTTTACAGGGCTATACTAGCAAGTACTAGTACTACAATAGTGGGCTCAAATAGCAATTTTGTCTCATGCAAGAGCCTGGCTATATGCGTGCTCCAAGGCACCGCACCACGCGAGCGTTCGCAACTGCCACGTTCGGGTTGTGCTTGGCTCTTCGCCTCTTCGAGAAGATGAACAATGATGTTACTCCTACTTCTACATTATCGAATCCACTGCTGCATGTCCGTCCACCTCGTGCGGGAGGGATAGCATGTAGCGAAAGCTCCTACTAGTCATGCCAGCCACCACGCTCATGCGCGAGGGATGGACGCAGCTTCATTGACTTACTGCTCCTTCCTTTGCATCTATGACAGGTGGGCCCAACAGGTGGTTGGCCCACCTGTCATGCAGCCAAAGGCAGGTGCAGTTAAGGCACCGGAGCTCAGTCCGCGAGGGAGAGGGTGTTGTAGTAATCATAGTTCTCGGTCTTGTATGAGTTGACGCGACACATCAAAGCACTGCACTCGATATAAGTCTTTTTACACATTTCAAATGGACTACAACATACAGATGTATGTAGACATATTTTGCTTCGTATGTAGTCACTTGTTGCAATCTCTAAAAAGACTTATATTTGGAAACGGAGGGAGTACAACGCATGCATGCATGCATGCCCTGACTTCCCTTTTGATACTTGCATGTGTTGATTTGATGCACCTTGCCAAAATTTGACTATAAATTTAACTAACCAAATTTTCATGCATGTCCCAAAAAATTACGGGGCTGTTTGGATTGTGACTATGTTTGTCTTATGTTGCCACATTATTTTTCCCACACTTGCCTAACTTGAGTTGCTCAAATTATTAGACACACTTTGGCTTGCCTAAGGGAATCTAGCCACACTTTTTGTGTCTATGACATGTGGGGTTCACTGCTAATAAAAAAATTCTTGTCTTAGGTGTGGCTAATAAAAAAGACTTATATTTAGGAACGGAGGGAGTAGAAAATATAAATAATAATGCATGTTGGGGCAACCCACGTATTCGATAATTTTAGCCGTGGGCTTGTTCACAATTTTTACGAGGGGTGGTTGTTCATTTAATGGAGGGACTTGTACCAGACTTGAACGATACAAAGTGCGACCTGGCACACCGTAACACCACTTGGAACAAGCGGGTAGCTATCTCAAAAAACAATCACAACTAAAAAAACGGTGACCATGCACGTAGTACACAATTTTAAATGATTGTTTTGATGGAGTGAAAAAGGAAAACTACCCCACTACGTATATATAGGCCGGAGCCTCCGCACTTGCTTGCTAGGGTTGCTCTATTCACACACTCTCATCCTCTCCAGATCTAAACAAGATAGGGGTGGTAACACTGTCTTTCTCCCATAAAAAACACTGTCTTTCTATCCTCACCGCTGGTTACAGATCCGGACGTATCCCCCTCCGCCGGTGAAGGGGAGGAGGGGCAACGTTTAGGCCATCGTCGACAGCGAGGGAGGAGACCCACTGCCGGCTGCACCGTTATCTCTGGCCGAGCGCCGGCGCGGGAGGTCCTCCGATCCCTTCGTCGTTGCCATAGTGTGGGCGGATCCGGCCTCCCGCCGCCCACCTATCCACATCCCGACGACCTTCAGGTATATCTTCCTTCGAAACTGCCTTAGCTCTACTTCCCCAGCTCGCTACGTCGCTGCATGTGCATCATTTTCTACCTCTCAACCCCTCTCGATCGGATGGTCCAACGTCACCTATTTTTTTTCTTCTATTGTTAGAGGTAAAGCTACTTCATGGAGTCGAATCTTATACTTGGTTCAAACAAGAAATAAAGTGGGGGTGGGGAATTTAGTATGTACATCGGACTTGGTATAAATAGGAAGGAAAGGGGGTGAAAGTAGTACAGACTGGTCATCCAACTGGTCTCTTGGTCAAAAAGGGAAATATCGGGGTAACGCTGTACACAGTGGTATGACCAGGACTAGATTTGCTATCCACACATAGGAGTAGGTGGCTAGAGTGAACAAAAATGGGACCAACCCAGATATGTTTCTTGGATGTTTGTTTCTTGGGGCAACAAACTCTGAATCACCACTTTATGCCCCTGTTTAGGTACATGGTGCTGGACTGCTGGTGCACCACTGTCCCATGCCCTTATACCAAATATTTAGTTATTCTTAATCTAACTCCCCTGGTAAAATGAAACATGCCACTGTTATAAGACATGACAAGTTTAACCAAATGTTTTTGCTTGTAATTGTTTGAGACTTTGACTGTTTCCATTGTAGCTTTTTGTGCAAACAGGGATATCCATTTCACCAGGTTGCTGTTGTGACCTTTTGGTGCACTGCACAAAACACTTCTTAAAAGAAGTGACTTTTGTGCTGTTTAACTGGAATGTCAGAATGGAATAGTTGATTCATTTCGGTGGAACTGCACAAATGGAGATATGTGTTCCAATCCTCATCATCCATATTGGCGCCATAACATTCCTTTAGGTAAGAATGATATTTAATGCATGTGTTCATCTCTATTTTGCGACTCCCATGCGAAAATAATGCTAGTGTTTACTAGTACACTTGTACTCCCTCACTGACAAAACCAATTCGGAAATACAAGGCCAATCATGTACTTGGTTTCACCAACTGGTGAGGAGAAAGAGAAACAGAGGATGAAGAGGAAGAAGAAGAAGAATAAACAGTGCCAAGGTGATCTTGGTGAAGCCAGAGGCCTCAGTCGAGGCCATTCAAGGGCTCCGGCAACGTCTACCTTACATGTGAGACGATCCTCCAGGGAGCCCTTCCACTTCTGCTGTCTCTCCTGCAAGGTCACTTAATTAATTAGGAGTACTTAAGTACCACTAATTTATTGCTGCCTAATTTTCATGTCGGAGTTAAACAAATCTTTAGTAGCACCTTATGCTGAATCATCTACGTGTGTATGTTTGTCTATGGAGGTGAATCATGTGGTGGAGCAGGGAGGGAATATTATTAGTGTCATGACATAATAGTGCTATTGTTTTGCATGTCAATTTATTGCCATTGGCATAATGAGGCAATGTTTTGCGTATTGTCCATCATGTACTTGATGCTACTGTTAGAGTAATATGCTAATGTCTTTCTATCCTTTCTCACCAAGCTAATGAAGGTTTCACCTTGTTCTTACTTGTGCAAACAGGGATCATGTTGTCCCAATCATACATTTTAGTGGAACTACACAAGACAATACAATGAACTGTATCCCAGCTAGTGCTTTAACTCTGCTAGAATTTCTTGGTAATCTTTCGATATAATCTCAGCACTGGTAAACAAGAGTGATTTCAACCATACATTTGAAGTGCACAAAAATATACACTATTGAGTGATTCCAGTGAGTGCTTTATCATCTCTTATGCGACTAGATGAATAAGCTTTTTTCCTTAGGTTTGTACCGGCCTAAGGCCTTCATCCATATTAGTTTGTTGTCATCTCTATTTGTATCGTGCTACTGTCATGAGAAATTCCGTTATCTTTGGACGTTAAAGTTTTGCAACCTATGATACATGGCAATGCTTTGAGTGTTGAGCTAATTGGCACTGATTAAATAAAAAAATACCTCTTTTTAAGCAAGACTACTATGTTGCTAACTTTACCCATTAAGATAATGAGGGTGCTTCTATTTGTTAGTGTATGTTTCATCAACTAGTCCCACTATTACAGTAATCTCACTCTCTCAATATATGTGCCTACAGGGATGCTCGATTTTGGTGGAACTGCACAAAAACTTTGGGTGTTTCATTGCCTCGACAGCTTCCTTCCTTTTCTGTCAGTCACTAATCTCGGCTTGCATTCTTCCTTTGCTGTCAGTCGCTTGGCTTATCTCGGCTTCCAGTGAAAGGAAATAGTAATTTATATGCTACCTCACACAGGTTGGTACTGGTCTTTATCCTGATTATTGTGCTTGTCATATGTATTGTTAATTTGGCATTGTGCTACTGTTTTCCAATTTCATAAAGGAGTAACTTGGAGCCTGAACTCGCAGGAAAATCATTACATTGGGTGATTTCAGTAAAACTGCACAAACTCCAAGTATTAGGAGAGTGAACGCCAAAAATATTGCTTGGCGCATAGCCCAGAAAAACGCAGTCCAGTCTTTGGCCCAACTTGTGCCTTTTGGTTATCGGCAGATATTCTAACGAACTGTATGGCATGGAGTCTAAAGATTCCAGACAAGTTAGTTGACGCGTATATTCATCTGGCACTTAATCAGTCTGCACGCCAGGGATGCTCCATTTCAGTTGAAGTGCACAAAAAATTTGGGTGGTTCATTTTCTCAACCACCTCCTTTCTCGTCTGCAATGTAGAATTTTGGCGAGCTACAGGACCAAGATGAGCCAGTAAACTAGTTGGATGAAAGTAGTGGCCAAGTTGCTCAAACCTCCCTCGGCACGAGGTCACTATTTGAGGATAAACCTACAAGCAAAGTTCAGATTGTCTGTGCTGCCTCTTATGTACTCGAAATTTTACTCGTACAAGCATTAATTTTAGCAAGAAGTACCTCCGACTGAACACCATTTCCAGTCTGCAATGTAGAATTTTGGCGAGCTACAGGACCAAGATGAGCCAGTAAACTAGTTGGATGAAAGTAGTGGACAAGTTGCTCAAACCTCCCTCGGCACGAGGCCGCTATTTGAGGATAAACCTACAAGCAAAGTTTAGATTGTCTATGCTGCCTCTTATGTACTTGAAAGTTTACTCGTACAAGCATTAATTTTAGCAAGAAGTACCTCCGACTGAACACCATTTAATAGTCTGTACCCTAGGTAATTAAAATTCATCCATGGATCATATTGGCTGTGATCTCAATCATTTGGATGCATAAACATACTGAACATGTGTATATCTGAATCTTTTTGTGAATTATCTATGAATATTGTTGTGTGATCTATCAATCATTTGGATCCATAGACATGCTAAACTTGTGTATATATTAATCTTTTGAGTTGTTGATAGTGAATGTTGGCTATGAATATGAACGTGTCCTGTGAACCTGAGTTTGATACGAATGTTTACCTTTTCTGTTGTACTTGTGTGTGAACTTGTTAGTATGCCTACTGTGGAGTATGTGACGTGTGGGTGTCAACGACACACCTTCTTCCCGAGAAGAATTGCACCTGCTTTGTTAGGGTAGCAACGGCGCATTAGCTCTTTTTAATCTTTTTGCTCTGTCTTGCCCCCTCCCCCGCTTAACCCCTGCCGTAATGTTTTCGGACTCAAAACAAACATAGTACTGCGTTGTTTTTGGGGCTTGATGAAAAATGGAGTGCTGGTTTCTGTAGGTTGGCCCGCCCAGCAAATAGGCTGCTGGTCCACCACGGACTGGGAGGCTAAAAATACAAGTTCTATGGTGCCGAGGCAAGTAAAAAAACGCCATCGAGAGCCATCCACTGAAGAAAAAAATCACTCCTGATGTGCTTCTTCAGTCGTGCCGCCGGCCCCCTCTTTAATCAAGTTCGCTCGGGGATCTGGTATCTTTTTTTCCAGAGGGCGAACAAGTATCAGCTAGGCCTAGGTTTGGTATTTTAACATGTGTAGCCCACGACATACGGTGACAGTGGTTTCAACTTATTTTTTGAGGTCCATACCGGCCTATGGGCATTTTCTTAAAGATCGGCAGCCCAATGTATTTTTTTAACCACATTATATATATTTATATTATTACTATTATCGTATATTTTATAGAGACTTATATATACATTATAAAAACATCCCATGTTTAACAGAAGTTGGCAAGGAAAATCCTGGTTGTTTTTGACTCACACGCAAGGAAAATCCTGGTGATTGCGTACAAAAGCTTGCGAAGATTTTAAGGACCAATGTAATAATAACGCGCTTATTTTTATTTTGAGCAATAACTCGCTAATTTGTTAATTATGTATATAAAAAATGTGCCTCTCCGGTTTATTTTTTGATATTAATTGCTCCTTCTAACATAACATTATATATATAATGAGCCCAGCTAATTCGTGTATTTGAAGGAAGTGCAAATGGACTGCGATTCCTTAGAAAATATAAATGGGCCGCATTGACGCGAAATTATTCGTTCACCCAGCCCAGCAAATGGACTGTACATTCTAGAAAACATGGGTTAAATATATGCCACATTTTTGCAGGTTGACAGGTGGGCCAATAGGTCGAAGCCTACACAAGGCGTTGTCAACTTGGTCAACAAATGATTATGACATCCACAGCCATTGGATTTATATCCAACGGCCGGCATGAACCTTCAATCTCTCGTCTTCTTCCTCCAGCGTCGTCGGGACCGCCTGGTCCGGCCTCCGGTGGCTAGCGGCTCTACTTAGCACGCTTCGCTACAAAGCGCTACCCCACCGCCGGCCATGCTATCCCTCCACCCCTCCACACCTCCTGTTATTCTCCACCGACTGCATCCCCACGCCGCACCAGAACTAGTTATAAGCCTTCTCCTCCTCTCAATCTGCGACTCCACTACCGCGTTTTCCCATCTCCGAGTCGTTCCCGTCCGGGGCCTCGCCGTCGTCCACCGCCTCGCTGCGCTCGGTGCGGCGTGGTCAACAAACGAGTGTCCTCGGAATAGGACTGTACGTGGAGAGCCTGACGGCTGGGACCCACAAGGTCCATGGTCGCACGCATGGAAAGTTCCTCCTTATTAAGCTAAAAAAAAGTTTCCTCCACCTGACAGCTGGGAAACACTAGTTGTATCTTCGCACGGAAGGAAGTGCCTCCTTGTTATGCGAAAAAAATTATTCCTCCCATTGACAGCTGCTGCTTCCACCTCAAAGCCAAGTCCGAGCACGCCTTGGACCCGGGGGCTACTGTCAGCGTCCTGGGAACGGGGGTCCCCAGACTTGCCTGCCTGCGGCCCACGGCGTGGCTCCACCAACGGCCTGGTACAGCCCATCTTCATCAGCAAACACTCAAGTCCCTCGCGAGGGGCCAAGCCTCGTGAGGTGGACGACACAAGACCTCGTCAGGGGCAGCCTCACTAGGCTGGCTCGCGAGGAGCGGAGAGATGAAGGAGAGGGCGCCTCGCGAGGTTTCCGTGACTTGAGCCATGACGACCAAGGCCAGGCGGGCGCCAGGCAGGCGCCAGCGGGCGCAGAGTACCGGTTGCTTCTTTGGTGCTAAAGGGGCAGGTGTAGGCGAGGAGTCCCGAGGCATCAGGCAAAGGTTTCCATATCGGTGCAACAAGACCAAGACCTGCAGGACGAAAGGATGGAGGTCATCGCGGAGCCCACGACATCGTCACCACCAGAGCCTTTGGCAGGCAAAGACTACTTTTGTCAGGATAGCTTGTACTAGCTGTCACTACAGGAAACAGCTACTTTGCCGTCTGCCATGGCGGACGGCAAAGGCTCGAAAGGCGGACGGCAAAGACCTTTGCCGTCAGCCGCGGACGGCAAAAGGCTCCGGCAAAGAAGGCTACGGTAAACAGCTGCTTTGCTGTCAGCTTCCTGGCGGCGGACGGCAAAGGCTCTTTGCCGTCTGCGGCGGACGGCAAAGAGGGCGGACGGCAATAATTGCGCTGTCAGTCCGTTAAGTGGCTAACGGCAGACCTTTGCCGTCCGCCGCAGACGGCAAAGAGCCTTTGGTCTTTGCCGTCCGCCTTATGATGTCATCTACACGTCACTAGATGGCAGGTTCTTTGCCGTCTGCCACTGATGGCAAAGTGCAGGTTCTTTGCCGTCTGCCACGGACGGCAAAGTCTTTGCCGTCTGCCACTGTAGGCAAACTGACCAAATGGGTCAGCTCCCAGGAAGCACAGTTGGCTGCCACGTGGCTTCTTTGCCGTCCGCGGCAGACGGCAAAGAGCTCTTTGCCGTCGGTGGCAGACGGCAAAGAGCCTGCATATTGTCTGTTTTTTCTGTTTTTTATTAAATCCCACAATTTGCAGCACATATCACATATATAAGTTTCATATCCAGCACATATCCAACACATATCTAGCACATAAGTTTCATATCACATATCACATCAGTTTCATCCATACACATTGTTCATACATAAGGAAGTTCCATCCATACACATTGTTCCATCCATATATATATTACAATGCAAAGTGTCATGAAGATAGCAAGCTAGATACAATGCAAAGTTTCATCAAAGGAAAAGCAAGCACTCCATCATAGCAAGCTAGCTTCCATCAAGTGAATGAAATCTGGAAAATGGTAAATAAGAAAGTTAGAAATAGGTGACTAGAACAAGAAGAAGACTAGAACAAGAAGTATATGTCATTTATGAGCTAACTTAGGTGAAATGGATCATATATGAGCTAACTAAGTTGAAATGGGTTGTTTATGAGCTAACTTAGTTGAAATGGATCATTTATGAGCTAACTTAGTTGAAATGGGTCGTTTATGAGCTAACTAAGGTGAAGGGCATCGTTTTTGAGCTAAGTAAGGTGAAATGGGTCATTTTGGAGCTAACCTAGGTGAAATGGGTCATTTTGGAGCTAACCTAGGTGAAATGGGTCATTTTAAAGCTAACGTAGGTAAAATGGATCATTTAGGAGCTCATCTACGTAAAATGGGTCATTTTAGAGCTAATTTAGTTGAAATGGATCTTTTTGAGCTAACTTAGGTGAAATGGATCATTTAAGAGCTAATTTAGGTGAAATGGATCGTTTTTTAGCTCACTTAGGTCAAATGGATCGTTTATGAGCTAAATTAGTTGAAATGGATCGTTTATGAGATAACCTAGGTAAGATGGGTCATTTTGGAGTTAACCTAGGTGAAATGGGCCATTTTAAAGCTAACGTAGGTAAAATGGATCATTTAGGAGCTAATGTAGGTAAAATGGGTCATTTTTGAGCTAACTTGGATGAACTGCATCATTTATAAGCTAACCTAGGTAAAATGGGTCATTTTGGAGGAAAATAAGCTAACTCTAGGTCATTATGGTAAGCATATTGGAGGAAATAAAGCTAAGTCTAGGTCTTTATGCATTTGTTAAGCAAAACACTAGAGAAACTTACCGTGATCAGGGAGGTGTAGGAGCGGGGTGGCTAGTGCCGCTACCTGGAGAAGGATCGTGCGATGCGTTTCTGGAGTTAAGCTGCACCAAAGATCATTTCCAATGTCTCGTTAGCATTACGACACTCAAATGTTAAGACTACCAAGTAATGTCCATTCAAACTAAACTCACCGTGCTCCCAGGAGCAATCACTGGCATCGGCGGAGCGGGCTGACCGGACTTCTCGCACACAGACTGCACATTTGGTTTTCAGAACAGAGTCATACTAGTTAGTAATGAGACTCAAATGTTAAGACTAGCAAGTAATCTGCAGAAGAAACTTACCACAAGGAGCTCGTACATGGCCCTTGCCTGCATGTCATTCCGTGCCCTCTCCTCCTCCATCATCTTTCTCGTCCTCTCCTCCATCTCCCGCTGCCTCTCCGCCGCCTCCGCCAGAAGTTTCTCCGTTCTATCTCTCTCAGTCTGTATAGCAGCCTGCAACACCACTCACATGACCATTTGTAATCATTGATGGAAGCGCACACAATGTAATGGAGAAAGATAACTGAGTACGTATCACTAACCTTGATGGCGAGTTGCACTGGCCGTTCACGAGGCCTTATCTCAGGAGCGGAGCTCGACTGGCGCGCCTTGATCTCCGGGAGAGTGCTAGGACAACGGATAAGTCCATCTCCAATGGCTATGGAGCCATGGGACCTCCCGCCACCAGATATCATCACCAGCTCTGGATCAATGGGACCCTGGCTCGGGTTAAAGTCCTCCCCTTTCCTCGCCTTCCCCTCATCTCTATATCTCACGAGCTTGTTGTGGGAGGAGATGTTGGTGAAGTTGTTTGCATCATCGAGGTCAGACTGAGAGAAAGCCTTGACTTTCTTGTAAGAGCCAGTGTGGGCCATGGCATACAGGTCGTACACCTCTGGCACCTTATCCGCCTTATTGTGGCGTGCCTGAAAGAGAGAAACAATGAAAATTAGTAATTAAAGGGCTCAAGCTAGCATGATGAATGAATTGCATGAATCATGAAGCAAACCACATACCCAGTTGCGCCCGAACTGATATAAGTTGGAGCTGCCTTGATGGTGTGGCACACCTTCCATTTGGGCACGTTTGTCCTTGGCCTGGTTGTGGAGGGCTAGCCATTCTTGTGAGCACCACTCATCGACCAACACCTCCCAACAATCCATCCGATCCGCACACCATCTCGGAGGCGCCTAAGTTAGCAAATAGAAACTTGAGCGCTACGGCTAAGAATTACTAAATGAAGGAACTTAAGTAGAAGGCCTTAAGAATTACCTTCATGTACTGCTCCTTACTCAGGAACTTATCGCGGCACGCCGGCTTGGTCTTCTTGATACCACGCAAGGCGTAGTAGTCTCGAACAGCCTGCACCCGAGCCTCGTGCCGTAAGTTCTGGAGTAGGCGCTTGCAGACGTTCTGGATAACATTTGCGCAGTCCTCCTCGTATCCCTCCTCACACCTGTAGAATGTCTGCAATCAAATGAGACAATATTGATTAGTACAATTAATAACTAGCTAGTTGAAGATTTTGAAATGTGTAAAGGAGAAATTACCCAGAACGTCCTGATCACCATGTCTGCCCTCGTGTCGCACACGACACCGTCGATAATGACATCCGGCGGGGCCGGGGCAGCCACGTAGTGCTCCCAGCTCAACCCAAGCTCTGGAAGCCGACCCTCACCAGGCAACGTGACAAACCCCGGGAAGTTTTGCCGGCAAAGAACTCCAAGGACGGAGTTGGGCCGGCGGACACTATGATGGTGGTCCCAACCCCTGCAGCATGACAAGGCCAACGCATTAGTTATTTGAAGAAACGTGAATGCAGAAGGTACAAAAATATTAAATGCACTTACGTACCTCTCCCCATCAGGGAAGATCAACCACCTCTGCTCGCGGGTCGCCGGCACGGACGGGAGCCGTGTAGCACCACGCTGGTACACGGTGCCACCCTCCTCCTCAAGATCAGTCGGCTCCCCGCCATCACCAGCATGGCCACTCGGCTCCTCGGGCTGATCCGGCCAGGTACCCCATCCGGACGTGTGCTCCTCCGGGGTCTCGTGGGCCGAACTCTCGTGGGCCGAAGGCCAGTCGACCCGAGGCTCGTGGGCCCAAGACCCGTGGACCGGAGGCTCGTGGACCGGAGTCCGTGTAGCCTCCTCCTCGGACGAGTCCACCCTAGCAGTCACGTGCTCGGGTGAAACAGCTGGGGGTGGCGGCGAGGAAGGTGCCCTAGCAGTCACCCTACCTCCTCTCCCGCGACCACGTGCCCCACCTCCTCTCTTCCTACCTCGTCCCCTGCTGGGCACCGCGGTCGACGAAGAAGGGCCCGGCGGTGTGGACATACTGTCCAGCAACGCTCGGCGGAGAGGTACGTCTGGAATCGAAGACCTCAGACCACGCGCCGACGAAGAAGGGGCCTTGGCGCGCTCCCGACCAGCGCCCACCATCTTTCAACACCTGCCATGACAAACAGTAAACGAAATTAGTACAACATAAAAAAAAGACCGACATGAATAATAATATGTGTATCACTTAAGTGTATCATCATCAAGTACAACATTAAAAATTTTAATACCTGACACTACTAATAATCTCGATCAGTATCATCAATAAATGCATAATCATCATCATCACTATAATCAATGACGGGCTCATAGGGTTCAGTGGCATCAACATGTGCAAGGCCACCTTGACGTAATCGGTGAAGCAATGACAGGTCATCCGCAGCAGTAACCTCTTCTTGTTCCGGCTCTTCTTGTTCCGGCTCTTCTTGTTCCTCCTCTGGGGTGATGTCGGATTCACTGTCGCTGTCTACTTCAATGTTTTGGGGTGAAGTATAGCGGTTCTTGAAACGCTTTTTGGAAAGACGTGTCTCTTGGAAGAATTCTCCTTCATATGTGTCTGGGTTAATGTGAGGTTCATAATCCTCTTCCTTTGGGGGAGATAGTCTAGCACGTGGCGGCACTTCATAAACGACATCCCAACCTTTCAGATTTGGATTAGTTTGGCAGGCCCACGGTAGATAGAATACTTGGGTCGCCTGTTGAGCCGTAATATAGACATCAGGAACATCTAAATGGGTGCTTTGGTTGATTTCAACTAGCCCTATATGTTCATGAGTCCTTCTAGTCTCCTTCGGCTGAAACCAATAACATTTGAAGACTACGACATTCGGTGGGTTTTCACCATAGAATAGAAGTTCATAAATTGCTTCAACTCTCCCATAATACTCGGTACCTCCTTCGCCGATAGCAGATACACAACAATTTGTAGACTTTCGGTCGGCCATAGATAGCTCTTTGCCATAGGTACGAAAGCGATACCCGTTGATGTCGTATTTGTCAAATGAACGGACCTTATAGTCAAAACCATTAGCGACTTGTCTCAATTCGGCGTCCATAGACTCTGAATTAGCCTACAAGTTTAATATGAAAGGATTGTTGCATTACGCACAAATTAGCGAATGAAACCGGGATAGCCGCCTACAAATTAGCCTACAAGTCTAATAGAAATTACCGTTTGTTTGAACCAAGAGATGAAACCGGGATAGCCGCCTCCTTGCTTTGCGAGAAGCTCATACTCTTCGACAGAATCCTTTTGGATCACCGCTCCATACGAGAATAAGGCGACGTATCGACTGTATGAAATATCCAGGAATAAGAGCAGTTCAAAGGAAATAGAAGTTGCGAAACTATGTACCGAGAACTTACTCGATGTACGGCCGCACTTCTATCAGGTTGTTGAAGATATACAACGAAATGGTCCGCCATTGTTCGTTATCCAAAGATACTGGATTTGAAACACTGGCTGGTGCGAGATTCCCTTTGAATAGGCTGAGGTTGGATCCACCCTTTTTAGGGTCGTCAGCATTGTACCGAGGCTTCGGATTATGCAAATGACGATTTTTGGCTTCGTAGTGTGCTGTCACGAAGTTTGCCGCCTCCTCAGTGATGAATGCCTCAGCCATCGATGCTTCAATTCTACGTTTATTTTTACATTTTTGTCGAAGCGTCTTCTGCATCCTCTCAGTTGGGTAGCACCAACGATTTTGCACGGGCCCCCCCAATCTTGCCTCGGTCGGGAGATGCAAAATCAAATGTTGCATTGGATTAAAGAAGCCCGGTGGAAAGATCTTCTCTAACTTGCAGATCAACTCCGGCGCCAACTCTTCCATTTCTTCTAGCACGCCAGGCGATAGTTCTTTCGCACAAAGAACACGGAAGAAATAGCTGAGTTCTGCCAGTACTAGCCATTCATCCTCAGGGATGAAGCCACGCAACATCACCGGCATTACCCGCTCAATCCATATGTGCCAATCATGACTCTTGAGACCAAATATCTTCAATTTATCAAGACTGGCTCCCCTCTGTAGATTCGCTGCATACCCATCGGGGAACATCAACTGCATTTTCACCCACAAGATAATTTCCCTCATAGCCGGCCTTCCAAGATTGAACCATGCCTTTGGCTTCGTCCAGTTCTGCTTTCCTTTCGGTTCTTTCATGTTTTGTAACGGCCTATCACATAGCGCCTCCAGATCGACTCTAGCCTTAGTATTATCCTTTGACTTCCCATCTATGCCGAACAATGTACCAAAAAGTGCCTCGGCGATATTCTTCTCAGTGTGCATCACGTCGATGTTGTGTGGGCAAAGGAGGTCTTTGAAGTAAGGCAGATCCCATAAGCATGTTTTGTGAGTCCAGGCGTGCTTAGAATTATACCCCTTGAAGTACCCTGGACGCTCGGGATCTGGCTCGAGAGCGTTTAACTGATCCAGGGTCTGTTGGCCTGTCAATGCATGTGGTGCAGAGTTTTTGACAACTCTACCTCTGATGAAGTTCTTCTTGTCTTTCCTGAACTTATGGCGAGGATTCAGGAACACTCTATGCATGTCGAAGCAAGAAAACTTGCGACCGGCCTGAAGCCAACGAAACTCAAGAGCTCCCTTGCATGTGGGGCACGGGAACCTTCCATGCACACACCAGCCAACGAATAGCGCATACGCCGGCAAGTCATGCGTCGAGTACATGTACCAGACACGCATTATGAAGTTCCGTTTGCTATAGGCATCGTATGTCTTGAACCCATTATCCCAGGCTTCTTGCAATTCGTCCTTAAGCGGTTGCATGTACACATTCATATTTTTCCCCGGATAGTTGGGCCGTGGAATTATCAACGTCAGGAAAATGTTCTTTCTTTGCATAATCTCTCCGGGGGGGAGATTGAGTGGAAAGACAAATACGGGCCAACAACTATATTGGGCTGCCGTCATGCCAAACACACTGAACCCATCCGTGCTGATGCCGACTCGAGGATGCCTCGGATCTGCCGCTTTGTCACCATGTAATTCATCAAACTTTTTCCACGCAACACCATCCGATGTGTGTACAATCATCAGATTCCCATCTGCATCTAGTTCGGTTCTTTTGCCCGTTTTGTGCCATGTCATCTGTCTGGCCGTCTCTTCGACCATGAAAAGACGTTGAAGTCTTGGTACGATTGGCATATACCGAAGAACACTAACGGGGATTTTGGTCTGTGTCTTCTCACCCATACCGTTGTCTACCACAACATACCTGGAAGACTTGCAAATGGGACAATAGTTCAAGTCCGCATAGTCAAGCCTAAACAAGACACATCCTTTCTCACGGGCATGTATCTTATCATAGGGCATCTTCAGTGCACGGAGGATTTTGTCCGACTGGTATAGGTTTGCAGGCATTACATGGCCTTTGGGTAGAAAGCGTCCAAATACTGTCATCATTGCATCGTAGCATTCTCTGCCCAAGTTGAACTGAGCCTTCAGAGCCATTACTTGTGAGATGGCATCCAACTGACAAAGCTCAGTGTGCTCATGGAGCGGACGTTTTGAAGACTCCAACATTTCATTGAAGGCCTTTGCAGATTCCTCCATCTCCTCGTCCGAATCCCGAGCATCATCAAAGTCTTGCACCATGTTTTCCATCCCGGTACCATGCTCGTCGGTGCGACGACGATCCACCTCAGCTCGGTCACGTTGGGCAGACTCACCATGAAATGTCCACACCGTATAATCGGGCGTAAAACCACTCTTCTGTAGGTGTTTGCCCATTTCAGCCTCTGTCCTCTTTTCCCAATTGCCGCACCGTAAACAGGGCACCAGGTTTTCCTCTGGCCATTTGCAAATGCGGCTCGCACAAACCCCTTGGTTTTTGTGAACCATTCAGTGCTCCATTTCTTCTGACCAGTGTGACCGGTGTACATCCACGCACGATCACTCATCTTGACTTTCAGAGCTACTAGACACACAACAAATATATATATATATATATATAATTCAGCATGTATGTATTCATCAGTTGATCTACTTTGTCAATTTTATTACGTCCGTGCAACCTACACTCTAATAGGTAATGATAGGTCCTAATCCCACCCGAGTATGTTTAGATTGGGTTCATTTTCCCATGCTATGCCCCGGATCCTACGCAAAATTTCGGCAGCACCTCCCCGCTGTTCTCCTGATACACGTCTCTGCAATAAACAGGGAGGATGTGTACCCGGAGAACAACAGGGGAGGCACTGACGAAATTTATGCGTCGGATCCGGAGCAAAGCATATGGGAAAACGAACCCAATCTAAACATACTCGGGCTGTCCATGGATAGCGTTGGACAATTCGAAAGAATCAAGGTTATAAATATGCAAATGCATGCATATTTATAACTGTGACGCTTTCGAACGGGAGACACATATTGGTTACACATACTGATGATTCAAGACACACATATATCTAGCTATCAAGTTTCATCGGAATAGATCAAATAATTAATGGGGGAGGAGGACATGTCATTTGTGCTCACCCACGAACGAAGGGGCAGAGCTCGTCAAACGCATGGCGAGGTCATCGAACACCAAACCTCGCAGCGATGAAACAACTGCACATTTAAAACTACCCGATCAACACAATTATATATGATGTTTTTCATAACAAAATCGAAAGATATATGACCTAACTAATAATTCACAAATATATGACCCCGTCGGCTTCTCGAAGGCTAAAGAACACCTTTTCGGGAGGTGTCGGGGGTCGGGGTGTCGTGTCGGTCTCGGGGTGCCGTGTCGGGGTCGGGGTCGGGGTCTCGGGGTCGGGGTGTCGGGTCGGGGTGTCGGGTCGGGGTGCCGGGTCGGGGTCGGTGTGCCGTGTCGGTGTCGGGGTCGGGGTGTCGGGTCAGGCTCGGGGTCGGGGTGTCGGGGTCGGGGTCCGGGTCGGGGTATTGTGGTCGGGGTCTCGGGGTCGGGGTGCCGGGTCGGGGTCGGGGTGCCGTGTCGGTGTCGGGGTCGGGGTGTCGGGTCAGGCTCGGGGTCGGGGTGTCTTGTCGGGGTGCCGGGTCGGGGTCGGGGTGCCGTGTCGGTGTCGGGGTCGGGGTGTCGGGTCAGGCTCGGGGTCAGGGTCTCGGGGTCGGGGTGTCGGGTCGGGGTGCCGGGTCGGGGTGTCGGGTCGGGGTGTCGGGTCGGGGTCGGGGTGTCGGGTCGGGGTGCCGGGTCGGGGTACCGTGTCGGTGTCGGGGTGTCGTGTCGGTGTCGGGGTCGGGGTCTCGGGTCGGGGTGTCGGTCGGGGTGCCGGGTCGGGGTCGGGGTGCCGTGTCGGTGTCAGCGTCGGGGTGTCGGGTCAGGCTCAGGGTCGGGGTGTCGGGGTCGGGGTCGGGGTGTCGGGGTCGGGGTGCCGTGTCGGTGTCGGGGTCGGGGTGTCGGGTCAGGCTCGGGGTCGGGGTGTCGGGGTCGGGGTCTAGGGGTCGGGGGTGTCGTGTCGGGGTGCCGGGTCGGGGTCGGGGTGCCGTGTCGGGTCGGGTTTTTTTTCCTCTTTTTTCCTTTTCTTCTTCTTCATATTCTTCCTTTTCTTCCTCTTCTTCTTTTTTCTTCTCCTCCTCCTCTTCTTCTTCTTCCTTTCCTTTTTCCTCTTCTTCTTCTCCTCCTCTCCTCTTTTTTCTTCTTCTTCTTCCTCTTCTTCTTTTTTCTCCTCCTCCTCCTCTTAAACCTAAAACTACAACTAAAACTAAATCTAAACTAAAACTAAAACTAAAACTAAAAAGGAAAAAAAAGAAAAAAACTGAAAAATGGGGGGCTCACCTGGGGGGTGGAGGAGGCCGGTGGAGGAGGGGGCGGGGCGGTGGAGGAGGCGGCCTGGGCGGCGGGGGGCCGGGGCGGTGAGGGCGACGGGGCCCCGGGGCGGCGGGGGCGACGGGACGGCGGCGGCGCGCAGCGGGCGGCGGCGTGGGAGGAGAGAAACGGCGAGGGAGAGGGAAGAAGTGAGTAACGGGCGGGGGTACGGGCCGTTAGGTAGTAGGCTCTTTGCCGTCCGCCCCCCTTTGTCGTCCGCTTTTTTGCCTCTTTGCCGTCTGCTAGCGGACGGCAAAGAGGTGGCCCGTTAAGTTTTTCAAAAACGGGCGGGGGGTGGGGGCCACCTCATTCTTTGCCGTCCGCCAGCGGACGGCAAAGATTCTTTGCCGTCCGCTGGCCGACGGCAAAGAGCTTCTTTGCCGTCTGCCCTTTCTTTGCCGTCTGCTTTTGGGTAGCTGATGGCAAAGAGCTTCTTTGCCGTCAGCTAGCAGACGGCAAAGAGCTGGCAGATGGCAAATTAGCTGATTCCAGTAGTGTGTCCCCCTTCAAATTGGCCGTTGTGGGATCCCTTCCCGCCTAAACATTTGGGAAGAGGACCAGGGCCTCTATAAATAGGACTAGTCACCACCATAGGGGGGGATTTAGATCATTCCCAACCAAATCACACAATCTCACCGAGCTCAAGAACACCTCTCCTCAGGAGGCTTTTCTTCTCTTGTACTTGTTCATCCCCAGCCTTCAAGGCAATCCACCACACCACACTGGAGTAGGGTATTACACCACGTCGGTGGCCCGAACCAGTATAAACTCTTGTGTCCCTTGTTCTATGGGTTCAGAGGGCTTGGCCTTGGGATCGTTGCGAGAGTGTCAGCTAGGGGGAGAGAGATCTTCGTGCGCACCCCAGTGTTGGAACCTCAATGGTTTGCCGGAACCCGTAATCCGACAGGGATGTTCTATATGTGCAAGTATGAACTATGCAGTTCAATTTCATCAGTACCAATTTCAACAATACCACTATGAATGACTACATTTGGTTGCTGCATCTTGTAGTTAACACGCCTTTCCATTTTTATTTAACAATAACCAGTGTACTTAGACCGTCACAATACCATTTTGAATGACTATGTTTGCTTGTTGTTAAATGTTAGGCCTATTGCAGTTAACACACCTTTCCACTTGTTTTACTTTACTAGCGTGCTTAAACCTACACACTGAAGCTATATTTTGGATATTATTTTGTCTGCCATGGATAATTTTGGTTGATGTTTAACCTGTTGTGCTTAGCATGCCCCTCGATGTACCTACACAGGACAATTTTGGGAACAACTGCTGTTTTCCATCATGGTTAGTTTCATCCCATGGCTTATATATACTCACTGTTCAGGATATTGGTAGCTGGTACCATATTGGTCGGGGGCTGATAAGGGACTTATCGGTGAATCAGACTTTTAACGGAATATATCTGTAACCCATTTATCATTAGGTTAAGTTGGGCCATGTGTAATATATCTAAGGCTACAAAGCAACATGCACTGTACTTAATGTCTAAATATGCAATCCTAGGCTACATAGCAACAAGGAAGAGTGTTACCTTAATGTTTTGATGATGTCTAGATATACATAGAAGAGCAGCAGCAACAACAACAACAACAACAACAACAACAACAACACAGCCCTGTTTGCATACTCAACTTAGCTAGCGGCTAGAGTTAGTTTCGAGCTCATGACTAACCCTGAACTAACTACAATACTCCATCCGAAGAGGTGTTTGGATGACAGGGTTAGATTGACAATAAATGCACTAGGAGAACTAGCTCCAATTAGCACCTCTTGGGTTGGATAGTTTTTTTTGGGTGGTTTAGATGCAACTAGCTCAAACTAGCCCTCATGTTTGGATATACTTTAGGGCTATTTGAGCCTGAACTTGCTCAAACTAACTCTAACCAATGGATACAACAGCAGTTAATCAACCGATAATTTGTAAGAATGCAATAAACTCCTTCCGGCCCATAATATAAGATGTTAATTCATCTAATATGTGAGTATATTGGATGTTATAAGATATTATAAAAGACTGTTGTACTACATCATTGTGCAATTGTTGTTTAG
Organism: Triticum aestivum; assembly: GCF_018294505.1. Classification (NCBI taxonomy): domain Eukaryota; kingdom Viridiplantae; phylum Streptophyta; class Magnoliopsida; order Poales; family Poaceae; genus Triticum; species Triticum aestivum. The sequence continues at coordinate 223,425,958 of NC_057802.1, forward strand.
CTTCTAATATTAACTTGGTGCTTTTAGGTACATATGTCATTGGTAAAGATCCGCGCTTTGACCCTTTCTGCGTATGGGGCAATGAGATATCGATGAACCAGCATCAAGTGAGGAAGATGATAAAGATTGTTAGTAAAATGGGTCAAAAGATGGCAATTAAACTATTTTTTACACTTTATCCAAGATAACAGTGAACTGCAGGATGGTAATAAGAACTCTGCAGCCTTCTTTTTACTGCCCATAATGAGTTGTGTTAGATGACAATGTCTGAATCTTTTTCCTTTGCAGTGGTTGCCAAAGAAGTTTACTCAAGATTACCTCTCAAACTACATGATTGGTGGGCATGAAAAGGTTAAAGTATTTCTAACATAACACGATGATTATCTAGCCGTTTTCATGAAGACCGTGAAGGATGGGTGGCCGTCCATCGCAAGGGGTTGGACTAGAGTCGTGTGTGTCTTCTGCATGGAGGAGGGCACAATATGGGTATTCTGCTTCAACTTGTTCAGCAACCAGAATGTATTTCGCCTCTTTCTTTAACGTCTTTAATAGTACAAGTATACAACTATGGTTCATCATCTTTATTTGGTTCTTATGTAATTCTTGAACATATGTACCTATGAATCGAATAAAGCATTGGTTGTTTGAACCTAATGGATATGAATAAATCTATAGCATACATTCAAATTCAAATTCGGTACAATTTGAAATAGCAGCAATTAAATTACAGTAAAATTTGCTCTCCAGGTAGTTATGGCACACACGGTTGGTAAAACATAAACGTTTGTGATATACAGCATAATCTGACACAATTCACAAAGAGGAAACGTGTGCAAGCATGCACACAGTTGCCATTTGCAAAGCGTGTGTGATGTCAGACAATATCACAAACGGTGCGGGCAAACTAAAAGTTTGTGATAGTTGCCTTATCGTACAAGATTCACAACCATGAACTATTTCTGACGATGTATGCATCGTAAATTTTGCACCACAGAATAGCGTGTGCGATAGTTGTCATGTACGACGATGTTACGACGGTCCGACGTTTCGTAATACTGTCCGACACTCGTAGAAAGATTAGCTGATCTTCTTAATTAGTTATCACATACGGTTTGGGAAAAGCAAATGTGTGTGATTGTATGCTTATCATACACGTTCTATAATAGTGAAACTGTTTGTCATGGGCCGCGCATCGTAAACATAGCACCACAGAATACCGACTACGATGGCAATGCGAGCACAAACGAGTAGGAGTACCGTATATGCATCTTGGCTCCCTATCCCCGATGGTTTCTGGGTCATGTGGGAAGGACCCCCTATCGCCCACACTCACTTGGCGACTGTTCCAAATGCCGTCGTGGAAAGGGGTTAAAATACATTCGTATAGCACCGACGCGTATTAGTGACTGTTTATTTAAAAATAGTTGATAACTTATTTCCATTCTTCAAAAAATGTATGGAAAGTAGTAGACAAAACCTACTACACTAATGGCTCTGAACTAACTTACGAGGAGAAATATCATATTTTCTCATTTATTATTGATGTTGAGACTTTCAATAAGAATTATGAAATTCCTCCACATTATGGTCAATACGTGCCACTAGTCCACGTGTTGAAGTACATCAACATCCATGGAGATGGTATGCTAAGGTGTTTTACTATTATGACACTAATGCATCTTTCGCATACATTCTTCTAATTGAAGCTAAACTATGCTTACTACATAATTATTATGCTCTTTACCAAAAAATCCTGAAGGATTGTGTGCCTCATCTGATGCATACGAAAGGTCACATTGATATTATGAACTTACGACCAAGTTTGCTTATGGTTCTTCGCTGTGCATACATGATTTCCAAAATAGATGAAGACCTCACAATCAAAGGATGGAAAAAAGTTATGAATAATCGCAGGGAGCTACTTGGAGGCAACATGGTGCGAAGCCCATGAATTGGAGACAGGATAATCTCCATTCTCCATAATGGAGAGTTAGGGCTATGTTGTTTTATGACATTTTACCTGAGAGAGGGTAGCAGGTCCTAGCTAATACTCATGATCATGTGCTATGTACAATTAACTGGGTTGGTTAGATGACTATGATGATGATGAGTATGTGATACGTCTCCAACGTAACTATAATTTATGAAGTATTCATGCTGTTATTTTATCATTCTTGGATGTTTAACAATCATTTTATAGCAACTTTATATCATTTATTGGGACTAACCTATTGACCCAGTGCCAGTTGCTGGTTTTTGCTTGTTTTTTTACATCGCAGGAAATCAATACCAAACTGAGTCCAAATGTAACGAAACTCCATGGAGATTTTTTATGGACCAGAAGACATCCATTTGGCCAGAGCAGCACCTGGCGGTGCCCCGAGGGGGCACAACCCACCAGGGCGCGCCAGGGCCACCTAGCGCGCCCAGGTGGGTTGTGCCCACCTCGGTGGCCTCCCGCACCCCCTCTTTGCACTATAAATTCCCAAATATTCAGAAACCCATCGGGGTTAACCTAGATCAGAAGTTCTGCCGCCGCAAGGATCTGTAGCCACTGAAAACCAATCTAGACCCTTTTCAGCAGCCTGTCGGAGGGGGATATCATCACCGGTGGCCATCTTCATCACCCCGGCAGCCACCACGATGAGGAGGGAGTAGTCCACCCTTGGGGCTGAGGGTTTGTACCAGTAGCTATGTGTTTAATATATCTCTCTCTCTCGTGATCTATATCATGGGCTTTGTTAACATAGATGGATCGTATGATGTTTCTCCCCTCTCTACTCTTGTTGTGATGAATAGAATCTTTACCCTTTGATGTTTTGTCTTGTCAGATTGAATATTCAGATATGAGAACACATGTTGTATGTCTTGACGGTGTTGATTCAATTGATGTATGTTATGGCACTCAACTTGCGGATTCCTGAGGTGATATTGGGGTAATTTATGCATAGGGGTTGATGCACATTTTTATTATCTTTTCTCCGATAGAAAGACTGGGGTCTGTTTGTAGTTCTTTGTGTGGATTGAGTATTATGAATATGAATTTGCTTCGGTGTTATTTTAGTACGAACTCTTGATTAGATTCATCAGAAAGAATAGCTTGCGTTATTTTAGTATGAACTCTAGGATAGATCGATCGGAAAGAATAGCTTTGTGGTGGTTTCGTACCCTACAAACAATTTCTATCTTTTGTTCTCCGCTAATAGGAACTCGGGAGTGACTCTTTATTGCACTTTGAGGGATAATCATATGATCCAACTATGTTAGCACTTTTGACAGATTGCACTAGCGAAAGTAACGACTCTAGGCCTTGTTTTCAAGCATTGCAATACCATTTTTGTGCCTGTTTACTATTTGCTACCTTGCTGTTTTTATTTATTTAGATTATAAAAATATATTTGTACCATCAATATTACACTTTTATCACCATCTCTTCGCCGAACTAGTGCACCTATACAATTTGCCATTGTATTGGGTGTGTTGGGGACACAAGAGATTTCTTGTATTTGGTTGCAGGGTCGTTTGAGAGAGACCATCTTCATCCTACACCTCTCACGGATTGATAAACCTTAGGTCATCCACTTGAGGGAAAATTTCTACTGTCCTACAAAACTCTGCGCTTGGAGGCCCAACACGTGTCTACAAGAATAAAGTTGCGTAGTAGACATCAAGATCTTTTCTGGCGCCGTTGCCGAGGAGGTGAGTGCATGAAGTTATATCTTTAGATCTTGCAATCGGATCTTTTTGTTTCTTGTTTTATCACTAGTTTGGTTTATAAAATAAAACTACATAAAAATGGAATTGAGGTTGCATCATATTATTGATCATCTTTATAATATCTTTCTTGAAAATGATGGTTCGGAAAATTGTGCTCAATTGTTAGAAGAAGAAGTCAATAAAATGTTTGGCACAAAATATTTGAATGATGAGCATGATTGCAATGTTGTTAGTATGAATTCTTTGAATATCCATGATGCTAATGATATGAAAAGCCATAAGCTTGGGGATGCTATATTTGATGAATATCATATTTTTAGTCCCCCAACTTTTTATGAGAAAATTTATTATGATGATTGCAAGCCTCCTATTTATGATGATTATATTGATGAAAGTGGATTTGGAGAGGTCGTGACTTTATTTAATGATGAATCCACTATTTTGGAAGAGGTTGCAATTGATTATGACAACAAAGTTCCTATATATGATGATTATGGTGATGACATGTATGCTATAAAGAATAATTATAACCATGAAACTTGTCATCATGATTTTAATTTTCAATCACATGATAGTTATTTTGTTGAGTTTCCTCCCACTACTATTGATGAGAATAAATTTGCTTATGTGGAGAGTAACAAAAGGTCTATGCTTATGCATCATGAAAAGAATGATTTATGTGATATCTATATTGTTGAATACATTCATGATGCTACTGAAAATTATTATGAGGGAGGAACTTATGCTTGTAGGAATTGCAAAAAAATCAAGTTTCCTCTCTATGTGTTAAAAATCTTGAAGTTATGCTTGGTTTGCCTTCGTATGCTAGATGATTCTTGTTCCCATAATTTATTTTCTCACAAAATCCCTATGCATAGGAAGCATGTTTGGCTTAAATGTGCTTTTCATGTGATTCATGATGCTCTTATTATGTTTCAATTCCTATCTTTTATGCGAGCATCATTGAAATCGTCATGCCTAGCTAAAAGGAATTAGAGAAAAGCGCTTGTTGGGAGACAACCCAAAACTTTTACCTACTGTTTTTGTGTGTTCACATGATTATGCTACTTGTATTGATCATGTTTTATTGCTTTTGATCAATAAAGTGCCAAGTAAAGCCTTTGGGATCATGTTGGGTGATAGTTGATTTGATCTTGATGAAAAACAGAAACTTTTGCACTCACGAAAGTAATTCTTATTTTTACCAAAAGAGTGCTTTTGAGTTGATTCATTTTGCAGAAGATTAATATACAAATTTCTCACGTGTTTATATTTCTTTCATAATTTTTGGAGTATCAGAAGTATGGTTTGAGTGCAGATTACTACAGACTGTTATGTTTTTGACAAATTCTGTTTTCAATGCGTAGTTTGCTTGTTTCCTAGTTTCTATGGCTTATATTGCTCAATATAAATTGTGGAAATGATATGCTACAGTAGGCATTGTGTGGAAACAATTATGAATCTTGTCTTTGACAGTACCAAAGTGAAATGGTTTGCTCTTTATCGTACTAACCTATCTCACGAAGTTTCGTTAAGTTTTGTGTGGTTGAAGTTTTCAAGGTTTGAGTGAGATATCGATATGAGGAGAATGAGGAGTGACAAGACCCTAAGCTTGGGGATTTCCAAGGCACCCCAAGTTAATATCCAAGGAAGATCCAAGCAACTAAGCTTGGGGATGCCCCGGATGGCATCCCCTCCTTCGTCTCCAACATTATCGGAACCTCATTCGGAGCTATGTTTTCATTCGTCACATGATATGAGTTTTGCTGGGAGCGTCAATTTATTTTGTTAGGATTTGCTTGATGTTATTTGAAATAATGTTTTGCATCTTTTATTTCAATAAAACTGGCATTGATAGCCTTTGCCATGCTTATCTTGCAAGTATACATGTTGCTGTTTGAAAACAGAAAGTTTATCGGTGTTGCAAAAATTCCCGAGGAAAGTCATAATGTGATAGAATGTTGAAACTTTTTGCATAATAAGCTTTGATAAATTTTCTAAAGTGTGGTAGAATTTCATAATGTTTGGAGTTGAATAAGTATTGATACTCTTGCATTCTTTACAGACTGTACTTTTTTGGCAGATTGCTGTTATGTTTGCATTGTTTGCATAAGCTTGCTTGTTTAATGATTCTATTTGAGAATAGGAATATTAAATATGAAGAGGCATTTAGTATGCAATGTTGAATAATAATTTTAGTGATTTGCTACATTATAGAATGATAAGGTTTTTGCATTGGTTTATACTAACTTATCTCACGAGTTCTTGTTGAGTTTTGTGTGGTTGAAGCTTTTGAGATTTAGGAAAACCATGACATGAGAGGAATTAAGGAGACACAAGAGCTCAAGCTTGGGGATGCCCAAGTCACCCCAAGATAATATTTCAATAAGTCTCAAGCATCTAAGCTTGGGGATGCCCCGGTAGGCATCCCACCTTTCTTCTTCAACAACTATCGTTTAGTATCGGTTGAGCCTAAGCTTTTTGCTTCTTCACATGAGTTGTGCTATTCTTAGAATGTCATTTTATTTTTGTTTTACTTGCTGTTTAAATAAAATACTTAGATCTGAAAGTTTTTAAGTAAAATAGAGTCCTGAAATAGTTGCCAAGGAGGCTAAGTAAGCGATATTCACATCATGTCAACGAAGCTCTTTTCTTTGGAATTGCTCTAGTGCTTCACTTATATCCTATGAGTAAATTGTTGAATAAATTGAATGTCATGATGTTGAAATTATATCATGCCTAGTGGTAGCTTCACATTGGGTTTAGAAAGTGAAATCTTTTGAGGCTTGACAATCACAACATTGGTCATACAAGCAATTCATGAATAATTAGTATAAGGAAGAGAACTTTCACATGCAAATACACTATCATGGAAATCTTTTGTGATTGTGAGCCCGCATCAAAATATTATATGCCAAAATTGTTGACGTTCGACAAGGAATACAACGTAATGATTTATGTTTGTTCATATTCACATAGACGTTATATTTTCATAGATCCTTCAACATGTGGTGCTTGCCCCCCATCTTTTCTAGCCAAAAATTCCGCACCAAGTAGAGATACTACTTCTGCATCCAAAAACCCTTAAACCCAAATCTTATATTGAAGAGTCCACCGTACCTACCTAAGGATTGAGCAAGATCCTTCAGGTAAGTTTTCATCGGTGCAATAAGGCAATAAAAATTTCTTCTAAAAGTGTTAGATCATATAGTGTAAGAGAAAATTAAGCATTGTATGAACTTATGATGGCAAAGCAATAAAAGCGATGGACTGCATAATAAAGGTTGCTATCATAAGGGAAGCAGCAGGCACAACACGCGGGTGGTGGAGCCAGGCGGCGACGAGCTGGGAACGGCGGGGATGGGGGCGCAGGGCACGACCCAGCGCCGCAGGTGCCTGCAGCAGCAACGGGGCTGGGCTGCGGGCGTGACCGTGGGTGGCAGGGAGGCGGGCGGTTGCGGCCGAGCCACAGCGGGCAGAAGGGCGCGGTGATGCGAAGGCGTGCGCGCGCGGCACGGCAGAGAGAGGAGGGAGGGGAAGCTCACGGGGCCGGTAGGGAAAAGGGTAGCGGGGGTCGGGGTGGTCGATGGGGACGACGATGTTGTGGAGGAGGCAGGCCGGCGAGGAGGCGGAGGTAGGCCGGCGAGGTTGCTCCGGCGACGGCGAGGTGGCCGCGGCGGCAGGCGACGGGAGGGAGGGGCGATAGGATCGGGCTCCTCCCGATCCAGATCCAAACGAGGAAGTGGGGGAGTGGGGGAACATGGGAGTGGCGCTAGGGTTAGGGATGGGGGAGGGGGTTAAGCAGGGCGTCTGGGTGGGCCGTTTCGGTAGGGCCGGCCAGTGGGGTGGGATGGGCCGAGGCCCATGAGGAGCCGGGGTTTTTCTTTTGTTTTGTTTTCTTTTAGTTTCCTTTTATTTTTGTTTTTGTAAAATACCAAAATGGCACCTAATTTGATGTTACCAAATATGCCATTGCCACACTAACTTGCTACCCAATCTAAAATAGTTTCGTAATTATTTAATATATTTAAAAGTATTTAAATAATAGTTTTCGCTACTGTTTTATTCATCTTATAATATTTAAATATTTTATAAATGTGTGGTCTCCACCATAATTACCTAAGCAATACTTGGTTCACTACGAACATTTTAGTTTTAATATTTGAAAACTTTTATTATTTTCTTGATTTTGAATTTGAATTTGAATCGGTTTCGAACTAACGCGAGATTGGCAACAGTAATCGAAGTGACGTGGCATCATTAGCAGCGGGTTGGCAGTTTCTAGGCATTAATGCACATAATTCAAGTTAAAACAATCGGTGCATGAAAGGGTGCACAAGAACGGTATGGAAAACCATGCTCGTGCCATTTAGTAAATTCTCAGTCCTTTTACAAGGAATGGACAGCTATTTTGATGAAATGTGTGGCAATAGTCAACCACAAACGTTTGTTTATTGGGTTTTCAACTATAGAAAAAATAAAATAAATGCTTGAAAAACATGACGCCTGGCATGGTGCCATGGTATGACCTCACCATGCCCTGGTAAAAATTTGAGAAGGTTTGGCTTGTGTCATCATGCACGCCTTTCATAAATAGAACCATCACCGAGGAAGTTCCATGCTTTCGAGAGGGAAATCACAAAGATTGAAGGGGGGTCCAAATTTCCTTTGTCCTTTGTCCATGAGTTTTTTTCTACAATGAACATACACCCTGGAGATCACCGTGTTCAAATTTGGCACTTTTCCGGGCTCATTTACCATAATTAGGGGATTATGTGCATTTTCTAGGCATGAATGCACATAATTCAAGTTCAAACAATCAGTGCATGAAAGGGTGCACAAGAACGGCCCGGAAAACCATGCTCGTGCCATATTTGTAAATTCTCATGCCTTTTACAAGGAATGGACAGATATTTCAGTGAAATGTGTGGCAATAGTCAACCACAAACGTTTGTTTGTTGGGTTTTCAACTATAGCAAAAATGAAATAAATGCTTGAAAAACATGACGCCTGGCATGGTGCCATGGTATGACCTCACCATGCCCTGGTAAAAATTTGAGAAGGTTTGGCTTATGTCATCATGCACACCCTTCATAAATTGAACCATCACCGATGAAGTTACATGCTTTCGAGAGGGAAATCACCAAGATTGAAGGGAAATCCAAATTTTCTTCGTTCTTTGCCCTGGAGTTTTTTTTCTACGATGAACATACACCTCGCAAATCACCGTGTTTAAATTTGGCATTTTTCTGGGCTCATTTACCATATTTAGGGGATTATGTGCATTTTCTAGGCATTTAGCGCATATAAATCCAATCCAGCTACAGTTGCAAGGGTGTGATGTGAGGGACGTGGATTGTCGTTCGATCGCGGCGCATCCTATGGTGCACACACGCGATTCGCGTGGCTGGGGTTCTGGCCAATCATAACGCAACACACAATAGGCTCGGTGCACACTGTATCCGGAAGCGACAGAGATGAACCGTGTGCGATAATGAACGAGCAAAATTGTAAGGGAAGCCAAATTTCCTTTGTCGTTTGTCATTGAGCTCTTAAATACCACAACATTGTACGGCTGCCCGGCCCCTCCATCCCACAACTCTCTCCAAGCGTCATGGCACCACGGCGCACAGTAACTAGTAAGGAAGCGATGGCATCCCGCCATGCCGCGTTCCTTGCCGCCTGCGACCGCACACATGGTAAGGAAGCGGTGGCATCTCACTGCGCTGAGTTCATCACCGCCGCCGGCCACATAGTTACATGGACGGACTTTGAGGTTGCCATGGCAAAATGGGCGGTGGATCTAGAGGCGGCCAAAGCCGCATAGAAGGAGCAAAAAAGGCAGAAAGCAGTCAAGAAAAGAGAGTCCCACCGCCATAACAAAGAAGAGGCTGCACGCTGTGGTGAGGAGAGCTTAGCAGAGATCGAAGCATGGTGGGTTGCCGCCTACAAGGCCAGGAAGGAGAATGCCGGTGTCTGGCCAGCATGCCTCGATGGGAGCATGTGAGAAGTAGTTTAAGTTTGTAGTATTAGAGCAAATTACCAATAGTACTTTAAGTTTGTAGTATTAACGTACAATGTCGGTAAGAGCATTGATTAGCATGTGTGCCCTTGTGCCTTTTTTTGCATTAACCATTAGAAGATCACAAAACACACGGTTTCTATGTCGTACCCGTGTGCGTTTTTTTGGAGACAGGATCTGCCAATTTTTTGTTTTCTCGCACACGAGTATGTTACGCGCTTCGTTTGTGTTGTGTGTTTCCGCCGCCCAAGTTTCAAGTTTCGCGGCGAAATTTTCACTAGGCGCGCGAATTCAGAATTTATTCCTCCAGCCACATCCTCACCCATCAAATTTCCTCAGTATCTCCCCCCCCCCCCCCCCCCCCCGCGCCTCCCCCTACCGGCAGTTCAAACTGCCGCCGCCGCAACCACAGCTTCAACCACATCTACGTTCTGCTCGGATCCAGTCAGGTAACCCACCGATCTCTATCACGGCCCCGGCCTGATTGCTTAAATGGCGCTTGCGAAACATCCTCATGCCTCCAAATCCCCACCACCAGGAGCTGATGGCGGTCCATGGCGCGATGGCCGCTGTGGATGTTGACCCGGAGGAACACCTCGCCTCCGCCGCCGCCGACATGGTGCAGCCTCTGGCCCAGATGAAGTTCCCAGCGCCTACCCCCAGGACATAACATCTATGATCTGACCAGCTAAATCTTACCAATACCACTTGCAATGGCTATCTTTTGTACGGTTGATGTATTAAGCATGTTCGTGCCTTGTTTATTTCAGTACTGCACACTGTGTGATGTTCAAGTATTAACTGTCCAGCTCAATTTCACCAATACCAGCAACAAACTTACAATACATCACTCGGGATATCACTAGAGATGCTGACCATTTTCTATTTTTGGTGGATGCTAACCCTGTTGTACTTAACATTCCTGTCCATGTACTTACGCAGGGTCCTAACGACCGATGTTGTTGTTTTCCGTCGAGGTTAGTTGCATCCCATATCTTACATTATTTCACATCATTTGTGCAATTGCAGTTTAACCTCTACCATTTACTGGTTGCCTATAGGTACACATGTTAGTGGCACTGATCCACGCTTCGACCCGAAGGAACAGCTCGCCTCCGCCGCCGCTGACTTTGGGCGGGCTCTGGTCAAGATGAAGTGCCCCAGCAGCTACCTCTCAGGACTTACCAAGTATGTACTCACCAGTTCAAACTTACCAATACCAGTTGCAATTAATGGCCATGTTCTGTACGGTCGATGTATTAAGCATGTTCTAGTAAACACGCCTAACACGTTTTAGCTACTTTCCCTACCTTTTTATAGACAACTGGGCCATTCTCTCCTCTGGCAACACCTGCCTTGTGATGTTTAACTCGGCAATTGCATTTTTATCAGTACCGGTTTCAACGGCTATTAAGCATGTTGCAATTAATAGTTGAATCAATTTTTAAACAGTTGTATTTCAATGTCTACAAACTTACAAAACATGACTTAGGATGTTGTTAAGCCTGTTGTAATTAACAGTTGTATCCATTTTTTAATTTGTCCCTTTGCTACCATGCTACTCTCCGCAATGAAGATATACTAGAGATGATGCCCATTTGCTATTTTTGGTGGATGCTAACCCTGTTTTACTTACCATGCCTGTCCATGTACTTACGCAGGGTCATAACGGCCGATGCTGTTGTTTGCTGTTGAGGTTAGCTGCATCCCATGTCTTACAATATTTCACATCATTTGTGCAATTGCAGTTTAAGGTCTACCATTTACTGGTTGCCCGTAGGTACACATGTCAGTGGCACTGATCCACGCTTCGACCCGGAGGAACAGCTCGCCTCTGCCGCCGTTGACTTTGGGCGGGCTCTGGCCAAGATGAAGTGCCACAGCAACTACCTCTTAGGACTTACCAAGTATGTACTCACAAGTTCAATCTTACCAATACTAGTTGCAATTAAGGGCTATGTTTTGTATGGTCGATATATTAAGCATGTTGCAGTAAACATGCCTGACATGTTTTAACTATTTTCCTTACCTTTTTATAGACAAATGGGCCATTATCTGCTCTGGCAGCACCTGCCTTGTGATGTTTTACTCTGCCAATTGCATTTTTATCAGTACCGGTTTCAATGGCCATTAAGCCTATTGCACTTAACAGTTGTATCCATTTTTAAACAGTTGTATTACAATGGCTACAAACTTACAAAACATGAATTAGGATGATGTTAAGCCTGTTGCAATTAACAATTGTATTCATTTTTTAATCCGTCCCTTTGCTGCCGTGCTACTCTTTCGCAATGTAGATATCACTACAGATGTTGCCGTTTTATTACCATTTGCTATTTTTGGTGGATGTTAACCCTGTTGTAGTTAACATTGGCTTTCCATGTACTTACACAGGGATACAATGGGCGATGCTGTTGTTTGCCATCGACGTTAGCCGCATCCCATGTCTTATACACCATCTATTACTAAATATAAGTATTTTAGTGATTCCAATATAGACTACATAAGGAGCAAAATGAGTGAATCTAGATTCTAGTCTAAACTATATCTATAATTCTATATACATATGGATGTAGTTCATATTGAAATCTCTAAAAAATACGTGTACTTAGGAACGTAGGTAATTGTATTTTACATCATTTGTTCAATCTCAGTTTAGCTTCTAACATTTACTGGTTGCTTGTAGGTACATATCTGAGCGGTACTGATCCACGCTTCGATCCCTTTTGTGTATGGCCAATGAGATATTCATGAATAAGCGTCAAGTGAGGAAACTAAGAAAGATTGTTAGGCGAAAGAAACGGGTGATGAGAATTAAGCACTTTATTTACACTTTTTCCAAGACAACAGTGAACTTTAGGATGGTAAGTAATGTGTTGCCTTTCCCCCTGCCCAAAACAAGTTACTCTATTAGACCTCAGTATCTGATATTTTTCTCTTTCTAGTGGTTTCCAAAGCTATTTACTGATGATTACCTTGCAAACTACATGACCAGAGTGGAGGCAACTAAGGTTAAATTATATAATTCATGCTACCATGATAATGCTCTAGAAGTTTTCCTGAAGGCGGTGAAGAATGGGCGGGCGATCGTGACAAGGGGTTGGACAAAATTTGTTCGTGCCTATGGCATGCAGGAAGGCACATTGTGGGCATTCCGCTTCTTCAACACCATCGGCAGTCAAAATGATTTACACTTGTCTCTTCACCTTTACCGCCTGTAAATATTGTGGTTCATCAGAGTTAATTGAGTTCTAATCATGTAATTACTGAACATATTGTAATGACAATTTTATTTATGGATTCTTTGTTGAACCATTGTGCTGAGAATTTGAATTGCACATTTCATATTTCAATATTTGCAGTTTGAATAATAAATTACAGGAAAAAATAAAAATATACATGAGTGAATAAAATAATGTGCACACGGTTAGAAAGAAAACAGCGTGTGCGATGAAAAAAAAGAAAACAATCAGTTCTTTGACGTGAAACGTTTGCGATGCCCGACGGACGCAGACACGGTTTCATCTCATATGCGTGTGCGATTCATGGTAATACGGCAAACGTTTCAATCCAGTGTGCGTGTGTGATAGGAATACCAATCGCACACAATTATGAAGATGGACACGTTGGCGTTAGTGGAGGCACCACACACATTTTATATTCTTGAACCGTGTGCGATAACATACCTATCACAAACATATTGGCATATTAAATGTTGACATCCACCTTTTTCACACGACTATAGCGGCTTAATCATTTGGGATGTCTCTTCAATCAGAAACGTAACGTCGAGATGTAACGTGTGGGACTGGGGCGGCTTCTCATGCGTTTATTTTGTGGCGATCGTCAGTAGCCGCCCGCCCATTCCTGACGGTTTACGGGTCATGTGGGAAGGACCCCCCCTATCGCCCACACTCACTTGGCGACGGTTCCAAATGTCATCGCAGAAAGGGGTTAAAAACCGTTTGTATAGCACCTTATGGTACCAGTGTGTGGCATCACTTTAGCAGTAGCATTGCTTGACTTTACCGGTGGCGTTATACTAACAGCAAAAAAGTGGCAATAAGAGCATGGGGAGGCCCATTCGGACAGTGGGCGCACCAGTACGATGTACCTTCACCGACGCATAGAGTGGCGAGGAGGGATGGTTGCCTAGAGCAACAAATATCCAGGCAACATATATGGATTACGTCCATTTTTTTCTCTTCGGCCACCTTTTTCCTATGAGAGACAACAAACCGATCGACGTGGTCATTCTCTATTGCGTTGTCATGCCTTTCTACCCTTTTTGAACCAAGAGACATGAGACTCGTTCCTTAGCTAGTGATTTTCCCCTTTTCAACCTAGATGCGGGTTCGATACCTAGCCTCTTCAACAATATTTCTCCCTTTCATTCCTTATACAAACCAAACATGGATTAGTCTGGATGAAGTAGGGTTTCTTTAATAGTGCAAATTAAGGTTTTCGTCTGTGTGACCAGCAGAGCAGAGGATAGTAAATTGAGGATATGGTGCAGTAGAAAAATATCCACATGCAGTGACATGGCAGATGGGCCAATAGAACACGGGTATGGTTCGAAAAGAGGTAGCATACCTGAGGGTTAGCGGGAAGTGGCTTCGGTCGTGGTCATCGTCATCCGCACACACTATGGCAGCGATCTTGGGGACGGAGGCCATCCCGGGTGGGCGCTAGGTCTGATAGGACGGCTTGTCGTCAGTGTGTGACCTTGCTCGCCGACAACGAGTGCTTCAACGCTGCACGTCCTTTTCTTCCCCAGTGGACGGGATCCTGGCTGATCAGTGACAACCAGTGAGGAGGGAGAGAGGGGCCACCGCCATCTTTTTTAGATCTGGAAAGAGGGTGATAGTGTGAGAAGCAAGTGGGCAGCCCTTAGCAAGTAAGCGTTGAAGCTCCAGCCTATATATCTTTCTTGATACTAGTACTAGAGGTGGAGTAGTGGTACAGTAGTTTATATTTTCTCTGCATACAGTACCAGTTAGTTGTGCTTCAAAACTGAATGACGTGCCATAAAAAATAAAGTCGAGAAATAATGCGGCACCTCGGGCCAACGCGGCCAGATCGCATTTTGCACGGGAAATGACACACCATGTTTCGTTGACATGTGGTCCCGTTCCAACATGTCAGTGAGACGATTGCGAGTACTTTTGTATAATTTCTTAATGGACGTTTATGTATGCTGGGGCGCCTCTTTCTATACCGTGGCGACCGTCCGCTCCCCACTAGCCTCTTCCTGTACCGTGGTAGCCGTCCACCGCCTCTTCGCCTTTCCCTCTCGATTTGGAACTGCTATCGCACGCTCTTACTCCCTCCATTTGCCTTGACTCTTCCTTCTGCCATTGTTCATCTTCTCGATGGAGGGAACAGGCAGGAAACGACCCCGATATTGCCTTGATCTGAAAGATGACGTGGTGGAGGAGCTCATTGATCGGTGCGACGTCATCACCTCGACTAGCATGGCACGTTCATTCAAGACCATTCTCGACTCAACAAATACCATCATTACAAAGAACCCAAGGGTTCAGGAGCGGTTTGATCTCCCCTATCTTCTTCACCATGACCCTGCTCGCTGGCGCGAGGACGACGAACGCCTCGCCTTGTGCAAGTTAATGTCGCTTGATAATGATACGTGTGATGTTAAGATGCCATCGCTTACAGGTAAGGCCTGGGCAGGCGCAAATGGAGATTGGGTTGTTTATATTGGGTACAACTGCGAGTGGGAACTTGTGAATGTGTACACTCGTCACCGGGTTCCACTTCCAAAAATCTCAGACATCCCTGAGGTTGAGCACATAGATGATCTACGTACGTTCAAATACGATCATGGTGACTGTCATCTATAGAAGATAGAAATTTGTCGAATTCCCAATCGCTCTTCGGATTATAGGAATGCTTGTGTTGTCACTATGTTCAACATGCTTGTTGCCAGCCTTAGTCCTTCGACTCGATGGATATTGCTCAATAATCAGTTTCTATACACCGATGTGTACTATGATGCAATTCAATACAAGGGTATTGTGTTTGTTTCCACCACTCGTGGCACTGTTTTCGCATGGGATCCTTATTGTTTCGGTACATTTGTCTTCCACTATAATTATAATTGTTTCATTCGCCATGCATGTGAGTTTAGTATCCCCGTACACTAATTAACCTTCTTGTGTTTTTCAAGGTCCTGTCAACATTCCCACACCAATACTTGGAAAATTTAATAACCAAGGGGGAGATGGCGATGGTGATGATCACGAGCATGAAGATGAGCAGGACCTAAATACTCAGTGGCGCCTAGCAACTTATTCTGATGGATCACCTCTTCTTGTTTGTATACAGGGCACTGCTGATGTTACAGAGGAAGCAGGTGTTGTCTCCCATGGTCGCACTCCCCAAACCTATTCCAACATCCGTTGCAGGGTATTCGGATGGATACTAGTGTGCTAACACCAACACCTTCTGCCTAGTTCAATATTGATAGTCTTGGAGAAAACACGCTCTTCGTTGGACTAAACTATCTAATGATGGTGAAAGACGATCCAACTGTTGTTGGCACAACGTTACTACCATTTATGAGAAGAACATGTATCTATACCTCGGACATTTCTATGGTTCTCTACCCTGGCTATCACAATATGCGTCATGATATAGGCCGCTTTAGCCTGGATGATGAGTCTTGCGTTGGTCTCGATATTAACAATAGCTGGCGCTGCACGGAGAATCACTTATGGTTCAAAACAAGCATTTCCAACGCCGAGGATTGGTTGACCTGAAGTTTATTTCGTTGCTTTGTTATTTTGTTCTGTGATAAAAACTTTAGTATAATGTATCCTCATTGTCATTGTACGTTGATGACTTGTTGTATGTAATACTAAATGATATGCATGTGACAAACTTACTAAACTAGGCTATGTTCATGTGATCGATCGATAGAAATCCAGAACAAAATGATGAGGGCGGGGCTTTCCTGCGTGTTAGGCTGCTAGCTTGGCCTAGTGGGTTAGAGTGATATGACGTGCTACAGTGTCGCCCAGTCTTCGCGTCTGGTAGTAGTACTGCTGGTGCGGTATGTTTTCTTGAAGAAGCGGATTCAATGAAGTCATGATGGCCTCCCTCCCTTAATCCCTCGCATGCAAATTTCTCTCGTCTCTACTCGTGCATGCATTGGCCGAAAGATAGAGCTTGCTAGTTCTTTCGAAATATACTAGCAAGATCCCCGTGCGTTGCAGGGAACTTCAAGATGCATTTATATGAGTACTTTATCTTGTGGGAGATAAGGAGGAACGAGGGAAGGCATCATCTGCAAATGTGGAGAGGGGTGTGGGTATCTTTTTCCAAAATTGTCATAGTTTGCTTCCTATCCACCAGATATAGATCGGACGTCCTTTATTGCAGGATGGCAGGCACACCATCATCACCAACTCTGTTTTTTATAAGAGTAGAGATTTATGAATGGATTTCGAGTTTCTTCTTGGAGTGGGTGTTGTGACATGGCAAAAAAAATCTCGAATACATAATTGTATGTGCATTGCAAAAGGTTATCGGATGAGTCCAATCAACAGTAGTACTAAGAGTTAGCTTCACATGCTTCGCGTGGCGGGCGGGTGTTTGTAATGTATAGTTGTGAATCCCTTCATCCTAGGTCGTTGGATGAGTCCAATCAATGGTAGAAATTGCATTCTGATGTTTGGATTCAAACTTTCAAAACTGATGCATTATCTCTACGTCTACGTATACGTAATACGATAAGTTTTAAACATGAGACCAGCCCTCCACCCTATCAAAGAACACTTTTTAGCCTAGCACAAACTGTAGGAAATTTTTCCACAATGTTTGGTGGGCCATATGTTAATGTGTTTGATGTACGTGACCAGCACCTCAAATCCTCGACATATAGTAGGGTGGAATGGGCCAGAACATGCATTCACGTCCAGGAGTACGACACACGCCACCAGCAGGACTCCCATCTGACACCATATTTCTTGGAGTTCGTGCTACAGCTATCTCTTCTCCCTCCTCGTTTCTCTAAACTCAACCATCGCGTGGCGGGTGGGGTGGGGGTTTGCCGATAGTCGGTTTCCTAAACTATGGCCCCACTTGTAAGTGAAGATGTGAGACAACACTCGTTCCCCCCTTGAGCGGCGCGCCAGACCAACCGTGTGGGGGTGTGATGTGAACAAGGCAGGCTTTTCCTTTTGAACTTGTACTACTAGTAAGTTGTCACACTTGGGTTCTGCTCCTGGCACGACCGATAGATAGAAGTAACGATTTTGCCTCAAAAAGTAGAAATAATGATTCAAAATGATAGCGTTGGGCTTTTCCCGTGTGATAAGCGGGGGAGTTTTGCCAATTTCGGCCATCATCGCTTTCCTTACATGCGGTCCCACATGTAAGTGATATGCCTAGCCACTGTGCGTTTAGGGGCGGGCTGGAACGACCGTCTGGGGTGAGCGTATGCATCGGTTTGCTTGCACACCTCCCGTCTACTCAAAGACACTGTCCTGATTTTTGGTCCTTTCGTATTTCGTGTCAAAATTTGACCATAGAGTCAATTGATAAAATGTTAATGCATGTTATGTTACTAAAATTTATATGGTTAGATTCGTATTTGAACATAGTTTCCAATGATACTATTTTTTGTTAATTGAATTCTTAGTCAAAAATTGGCACAAAACACTAAGGGTAATAATAAACCGAGACGGAGGTAGTACCCCGCACGGCGCCTCCTAGTAGCCAATTAATAGAGGGATGCGTGGCAGGACTTAAATGGTTAGTAGAATGCCCAGGGTTTCAATAATACATCTATTTCCGATTGTAACATGGCAGCTCTTTGTTCCAAAATGACTTTGTTTTGGTTGTTATGTGTGTGCCGTCGCAAATTGAACCACCATGCCCAGAAGATTGAAATCCATCCCATTTCTTGCATGGGACCTAAACATTCCCATTAGACATTAATATTAATATATAAGAAGTTTGGTTGTGGCGCGGTTCAAGCATGGTACGTACAAAAGTTATGAAGTTGATTCACAAGGTAAGAAAATTACAGTCTACATGGGATTGACACAAAAATAAAGATGCATACGGATCCATCAATGACATTGTCTCGCCATAGTGCACCGGGTCACCAACCGACGTGTGAGGAGCAGCGGCATTGGCGGCGAGCTCAACTTGCTTCTCAACAATGTGGTCCAAGAAGGCCAGCATCCTATCGTACTCCTCTCGCACGTAGTAGTCCTTGTGGACGATTTTCTTGTAAATGTGGGTGATTATGTCGATGGTGTCTTGCCACGTCAGGCACTGCACGGCGAGCGCGACCTCGAGGTGGACATTCTCTGGCGCGACGGCGGGCAGTCACAGGGCCACCAGTGCGTCGAAGAAGTTGTCACCATAGAGGTCGTTGAGGGTGGCGGGCATCGCAGAGCTTGGGCACGTGGGCTGGAGGCGTACGTCAAGGTCGTCCACGCGCTTCTTGATTGCGGTGAACTTGTCGAGGAAGGTGACGAGGACCTCGTCGATCAAGGAGACAAATCTGCCATCCAAGAGGCCTCTCGCCCTGGCAGCCTTAAGCAAGACCTGGAGATGTTCCTCGGTGCCGGGCCACAGGCCGGCTTCGTGGACCATCTGGCCTAGCCGGCTCATGCTCGCGCTCACCGCCTCCATGGGTCTAGCTTCTAGTCAACGGATCTTGCGACTGGAGCGATCACTCTTGCCCTTGGTTAGGGTGCGTAGGTGCATAGGATTTCGTAGATTGGTCTGGTGGGGAGCCTTTATATGAGAAGTGCAGACTGCATTGCATTCACGTGTACGTTGCCCATCTACTCCTTGGCCCTTACTCCCTCCGTATCAGTGAAGTATAGTCATCTCACCGAGACCAAGTTGGGGAAAAACGAGAGAACTTGATGTTTATTTTGGAATTACTGTCATTGCATGGAGAGAATTGAGCACTACCTGTTGTGCTAATAAGTAGTCTCAAGTCATTGAATGAATACACACCCCAGGTCTCCTATTGGCTGATTTCTTTTTTCGTGGCAAAAAAAGGGAACGAAGTGGGTAGTTAATGCACCGCGCGTAAAAGTTTTGGGATTATTTGGTTTTCATAATGTGACTAATGCACCGGTACGGAGGAAGTACAATAGTAGTCTGATTGATGAGATTTCAGATTTGAGCCATCTACCGAATGGGAGAGGGTATAATATCATCGGAAACTACATACAAAACTGAATAAAACAATACTCCATGTATTTATTTATGGAGGCAGTAGTATATTTTTTGTGACATGCATTACTAGATATTGCTAGCCAAATACTAAATCCAGACGAAGGTGGTAGTACTAGTAGTACTGTAGTAGTACTATACGACCCGTTGGTCAAATTATTATGTGCCGCTCCCCACAGTGAAGTGACAAGACCCTGCTCCAGAGATGACACCTGAGTGTAGGCAGCGTGTTCGGCATACCAAAGTCAGCCTCACCGTGCAGTCACTATCATCATGGCTGTAGAGCTAGCCTGCTTACAACTAGCCGTGTCCCACATAATTTCCCGTGCGTTTCCACGAGTAGTCATAAATATTGTACTCGAGTAATAGGTATATCATTGTCGCACCTATGCACGCAAACATTTATTGTAAATTACCTCGTGCTGGATAGTCGTAATATTACAAGTTTCAAACTGATATTACAAATGCTAGGAGTAATGTTGCACCTACGAAGTGGGAACTATTAGGAAGTTGATGTAAGAATTTTCGTTACTTTAGGTGGATGTAACATTATCGTACAAACTAAAATCCGCTGCCCAGACAAGTCACTAATGGGAAAATAAATTTTTTGTCTCTTGCAATTTGATGTTTCAAAAACAAATTCAGCTTCTGCAGAGCCTTTGTCATTTAGTCTTAGACACTTGCGGTGATCAGCACGCCATTCATTGTTGCGCCAGAGAATGCCAAACCTCATTACCTTGAGCACACTTGCCTCCAGAATAAAGAACCTAGCCAATTTAATCTCAGATGTGCTGCCTCGGTAGTCAATCAAATCAATTTCTGTAAGATGGAGAACAAGGGATTCGATGAGATTGTTATAGTGCAGCACATTATCCATTTCCGAGTCTTTTTTATCTACAAAAGAACATAACATATTAGAGCAACTGGTTGTATAAGATTATCGCGTCATCAAGAGGTATCAATATCATTCGCTCATATGATAGGGTTGCCTCTAAGGCTAGTGATAATTTTTCACTCTCTCTCTTTCTCTTTCCTCTCATTTACCTACGAGCACATGAAGAGCTTGGGCATTTGTTGCCTTCCACTATGTGGCCGATGCCATACTTCTCAAAAGTATGCCACATAATACGGATTAATGTCAAATCAAAAGATTTTGGCGCCGGTCTTGCAATCTGAGAGAGTTGGCACCGCTGTGCACGCAGACCCACATGTATAAACAAATCAATCAATCCAACAACACCAGCCTCTCCCTCTCCCAAACAAGTGTTCTTTTATTGCTTTAGTCCTCTCCCTCCCCCATGCAAGTGTTTTTTCATTGCGTGAGTTAATTTGGCACCGGAGCAAGTAGGCTCTCCAATGCCCTGAACTTCTTTTGGGGCACCAGGTGAGCAATGGAGGGCATCGATGCCAAATGCATCAAAAGTGAATTTGGCACGTGTTTTGGCCTACATAGTGGAGGGTCGTTATAGCCCACTGATACGTCTCCGCCGTATCTATAATTTTTTATTGTTTCATGCCAATATTCTACAACTTTCATATACTTTTGGCAACTTTATATACTATTTTTTGGGACTAACATATTGATCAAATTCCCAGTGCTAGTTCCTGTTTGTTGCATGTTTTTTGTTTCGCAGAATATCCATATCAAACGGAGTCCAAACGCGATAAAAATTTACGGAGATTTTTTTGGAATATATGTGATTTTTGGAAAAAAGAATCAACGTGAGACAATGCCCGAGGGGCCCACAAGCCCTAGGGGCACACCCCCTACCCTGGGCGTGCCTGGGAGGCTTGTGGCCACTCCGTAAGGCGGTTGGTGCCCTTCTTCGGCCACAGGAAAGCTAATATCCAGATAAAATCGTGTTAAAATTTCAGCCCAATCGGAGTTACGGATCTTCGCGAATTTAAGAAATGGTGAAAGGCCAGAATTTGGCGCAGAAACAGAAGGAAACAGAGAGAGAGAGAGAGAGAGAGAGAGAGAGGGAGAGAGAGAGAGAGGGAGAGAGAGAGAGAGGGAGAGAGAGAAATCCAATCTTGGAGGGCTCCTGCCCCATCGCTGCCATAGAGGCCATGGACCAGAGGGGAAAACCTCCTCCCATCTAGGGGGAAGGTCAAGGAAGAAGAAGGAGGAGGGGGCGGGCTCTCTCCCCCTCTCTCTCTCGGTGGCGCTGGAATGCCACCGGGGTAATCATCGTGTGTCGGTGATCTACTCCAACAACTTCATCATCTTCACGAACACCTCCATCACCTTCCCCCTTCTATCTACAGCGGTCCACTCTCCCACAACCCGCTATACCCTCTACTTGAAGATGGTGCTTTATGCTTCATATTATTATCCAATGATGTGTTGCCATTCTATGATGTCTAAGTAGATTTTTGTTGTCCTATCGGTGATTGGTGAATTGCTATGATTGGTTTAATTTGCTTGTTGTTATGTTGCTATCCTTTGGTGCCCATCATATGAGTGCGCGTGTGGATCACACCATAGGGTTAGTTTTACGTTGATAGGACTATGTATCGGTGGGCAAGGGTGACGGCAGCTTCAGCCTAGTATAGAAATTGATGCATATGGGATTGAAGGGGGACCAATATATCTTAATGCTATTATTGGACCACTACTTTTCCACACTCGCTATACAAACTTAATTGTTTATTTATCTAAACAGCCCCTAGTTTTTATTTACGTGCTCTTTATTATCTTGCAAACCTATCCTACAACACCTACAAAGTACTTCTAGTTTCATACTCGTTCTAGGTAAAGAGAACGTTAAGCATGCGTAGAGTTGTATCGGTGGTCGATAGAACTTGAGGGAATATTTTCTATAAGTTTAGCTCCTCGTTGGTTTCAGTACTCTTACTTATCGAAAGAGGCTACAACTGATCCCCTATACTTGTGGGTTATCAAGACCTTTTACTAGCGCCGTTGCCGGGGAGCAATAGCGTGGGGTGAATATTCTCTAGTGTGCTTGTTTGCTTTATCACTAAGTAGATTTTATTTGCTGTTCTAAGTTGTTCTGTATCTTTAGTTATGGATATCACGAAATACCAAAAAAATAGGTGTACTTGCTACACATGGAGATGGGGAACCTCGATGCTCGTTATGTGTGAAAAATATTGAACACTACTTTGATAATCCTGAGAAAACCCCATTCAACTTGATAATGGGAGACACATTGGATCAACATGAATACTTTAGGGATTAGCGCGTGACTCAAAAAGGGAAACTATTATGGGATCAAATTCATATGTTGCATTGGTATGCTCGGAATTTATGCTTGAGATATGATTATACTTGTTGCTCTAGGATGAAGGCTCCACACCTTCCCTTTTCATGTAAATTTAGTGAAAATGAAACCTTGGCTTCTTATGCTAATGGTATATATGATTACTATGATGTGGGACAAATAGAAGAATTTGTTGCTTTTAAGGATGCTTGTGAAATTGAAGCTTTGTTTGAAAAGTGTGAAAATTATGATGATGTTGTTTACAGACCTGAAAGTTTTGCTATACTTAAATATTGCTATGAGAATTATGAATATAATGCCGATATTAATGAGTTTATTGAGAAAGTCTCCGCTATTGAAGAGGAGAGTAATATTTTGCCAGAATCTATGGAAGAGGAAATAGATGACACTGTGAGCTCGTTAGATGAAAAAGATGAGGAGGAGAGCGAAGAACAAAAGGAGGCAGAGCGGGTTGATCACCCGTGCCCACCTTCTAATGAGAGTAACTCTTTATCCTGTACATTGTTTAATTTCCCTTCATGCTTACCGAAGGATGAATGCTATGATGATTGCTATGATCCCTTGGATTCGTTTGAAATATCCCTTTTTGATGAAATTCATGCTTGCTATGCTTGTGGCCATGATGCCAATATGAATGATGCTTATGGAGATGAACTTTCTATAGTTCCTTATGTTAAGAATGAAATTGTTTCTATTGCACCCATGCATGATAGTCCTATTATTTTTTTAAATTCTCCCAACTACACTATACCAGAGAAGTTTGCGCTTATTAAGGATTATATTGATGGGTTGTGTTTTACCGTTACTGTAACATCCCAAAATTCTAAATTTTGGAATGTTATAATAAATAGATAGTTATGACTGATTGTTCGATTGATTGTGTGAGGTTGAGTGAAATTTGAAACTTTTTGAAAGTTAAATGAGAGGGAATAAGAGGACTTTCCCAAACTTTCATTTTTGCTTTTACGATCTCCGTGAATTCAAATTCTTTTCACCACAAAACCCTGGAGAGAAGATGACATGACTTCTTCCATTTATTTAAATGACAAGGGGTGTTGAAAATATTTGAATTTCATTTGAGAATATTTCCAATTCTGAAACTTTATGCAACTCAATGATTTTCACGAGCGAAGATAAAATGACTTCTTCAAAACATATGAAATATGAGTTGGGAGTTTCAAAGGATCAAATTCAAAGTCCTTTCGGAAATTATTTTTAATTTGGAGTTATTTGGGTTTTATACAAATTATTTTTCTCCAAAAATAAAATACATGGAAAATAAGGTAACATGACTCCCTACAATGGAAAACTGGAGAGAATAAATTTGAATTCATTTTGGTATTTTTAAAATGATTTTTGATGGATTTTATTAGAGCAGTAGCACTCTTGGCTTTCTTTAAATGTGCGTTGATTTTATTTGACTCTAGAAAAATGTTCAACTTGTAAGAAATGTTTTTCTGAAAATTTTGATATATTATATGCCTATATAATTTTTTTTATTTATTTTGTTTTATTTATGTTTGTTGTCTGGAAAATCTTTATTAAAAAAAAAGAATCCCCGCCGACTGGGCCGGCCCAGCTCCTCAGCCAGGCCAAGCCCAGCTCGCCAACCGCCTCCGTCTCCGAGCTCGGGACGAAGTCCCGAGCGTGGCCGACTCCGCCGCTGCCGCCGAGTCCCTGTCGGGCACGCCTCCCCTTGCCCCTCCTCCACGCCTGGCGCCTCCTCCCCTCCTTAAATAGGGCCCCTCGGCCCCGCCTCTCTCTCTCTGCCGCATCTCGCCGCCTTCTGCCGCGATGCGCCGCCGTCCCGCAGACCGCCACCGCCGCGCCACACTCGCCGCCGTACGCGCCACGCCACCACCACCGTTCGCCTGCGCCGCCACCGTGCTTTGCCCCGCTGCCGCAGCCGCATCTCGCCGGACTCGCCGGAGTCCGCAGCCTCGCTGGAGCCGCCGCCCCGATCCAAACCGCCGCCGCCGGTTTTCGAAGAAAACCGCCCCGACCGGTAAAACCGTTGCCCCGGTTCGACTCGGTTTATTTTCGGTTTAGTTCGGTTTTCTGAAAAACCCTAGATTTGTTTTTTTAGGTTTATTATTTAACGAACATTTTCTGTTTAGGTAGTTCTAGCGAACGATTTCGTTCTGTAGGGCTCTGTAGCGAACGCTCGTTCGATAGGATTTTTATTTTTCCTTTTGATTTCGGCCAGGGACCTATCTGTGATGATTTTATTTACAGATTAGTTCCTGATTTTCAAATGATCACTACTTTTTACTCGTTTGTCCAAATCCAACGAAACTAACGCCCACGTCTTCGTTATGATCCCGTCTACCCAGATAATGAACTTAAACATGTTTCTTGAAAATTTAAAATTTGGTTTCAAACAGATTTAGATTCAAACTTCATTTGATCGTAACTTGAGTATTATAACTCCGATTTAGTTGATTCTATTTGCTATTCGAAGCTCTTGACCTAAACTTTATGATAAGGCCAAATTCACATAATTTTGGTACTGATAGAAATTGCTTTATGTTTCAAGAGTTATTTGCTTGGTTTTGATGTTTTCCGAATTGTCTTCTTTGATCTTTCTGAACTTTTGAGTGATTGCTTATGTGTGGTTACTATTGCTTGCTTACGATAGATTGACCGGAGTATGACGAGTAGAACTATCAAGAGTTTTGAGTGCGAATCATCTTCATCAACAGTACAGGCAAGTTCACACTTTGATCATATCCCTTACATACCCAGTTTTATGCATTAGTTTCACCCTCAAATATTGCATGAGTAGGATTGATAACATGTGGGTATTAGGAAGTAGTTGATGAGGTAGGAACCTATTGCCCTGCATTCAAACCTTGGGAGTTACTATTACGTTATGCTTATACTACTATGCTATGCTCGTAGACGTGGATTGGGTTTGAGAGTATTCATGACAGATTTGAGATTGTTAATTAATGGTTCACCTTAAGGTGGCAACTTGAATACACATCTGGGTGGATTGAGGCACCTGGGGTACCCAGTGATTGCATGTATTTTTTTGGAAATCCCGGGGTACCGTGTGATTCTCCTATGGACTGCCACCCAGGCTCAAAGGGATCATGAGATTATTCATACTAGAAACTTCCGTGTGCAGCCACAAGCTATTATGGGCTCTAGCATAGTAGATTAAGTCGTGTGAACTCTTACAGTGGTAGACTAGCAGATGTAGGGGATGTAGGTGGTACGGTCTACCCATCGTAAGGTGCTAATGTTTCTGAAATACTATGTCTCGGTCATCCATTTCTCAAACATCATGTAGTGCGAGAAATCAAACGGAGGAGATTGAGTCTTGTGGGGAAAAGTGCGCAAACCTGTGCAGAGTGTACAAACTAATCATGATTAGCCGTGTCCCCGGTTATGGACATCTTGAGTATCTGGTTCTTGGATTATCATGTTCATCTCATCACGTTACATAAATAATTTGTTGGGTTGTTAATGATTACTTTTATTTGGGATTGAGAGGGGGTTTAACTTCTCAATATTTTTCAACAAACCTTGTAGTTAACAAAATATATTCCTTTGCAGTAGGGAAAATTTGGCTTTTCGCAAAAAACTTATAACCATAGAGCTTTTCCACCAGCCATATATGCATGTAGTGATAGCCATTGTTCATCATTTCTCTATGGTGTGAATTTGCCTGTACATTCAATGTACTGACCCTTTGTGGCTGCAACGTCTCATGTTGCAGGATTCTTAAGACGAGTAAGTGATATGTTAGGGTTACGATTTCTACACTCAACTTTGCCGTTGGTATTGAGGGGAATCCACAACCTTGTTGTTACTTCCGCTATTTTGGATTGAGGTAATAGTATTTACGTTATTTATACATGTGGTTTACCTTTGTTATAAATCCTCGAGTACTGTGTGTGTCAGCATACCGATCCAGGGATGACAGTCAAGCACAAAGACTTGACCATCTGAGGTCAGGTCGCTACAGTTACACATGATGATTTTGATAGATATAATATGCATGTGCTTGCTGCTCCTACTTGCAATTATGAGAGAGGAACTACATCTCCACCTCTCTATGTTTCCAATACGGTAAAATTGCAAGAAACTGTTTATGCTATGTATTGACCTTTACTTGATGTGCATGAATTGTTCTTTTACGACATGCTGATGCAAAGGAAGAGAGTTAGACTTCGTCATTGCATGAAATATATTACTTTGTGCTCACTACTAAATTACAAATCATTGTTAATGAAAATTGGCTTTGATATACCTTGGGATCTGGGTGGGTCAATTACTTGAGCACTATATGCCTATCTTAATGGCTTTAAAGAAAGCGCTGCCAGGGAGACAACCCAGAAGTTTTAGAGTCATTTTATTCTATTGTGTGCTTTTATAAAGTTGAAAGACAAAAAATATATAGAGGGGAACCTAAAACTTTTTCAAAAAGAAAAGTGAAAGTAAGAAAGACGAGCACCGTTGAAGTGGGGGAGCTCCTTGAACTTTGTTCATGCCCATGGAAACTTTGCAAATCTTAAACTACGAAAACTTTCAACAAAAATAATTAGCCCCTTGTACTAATCCATTGTATTATAAAAATAATGTGCCAAGACTTACCTTTAGGATGATTAGATTGCTTGTTTGGATTGTGCGGTGCAAAAACAGAAACTTTGGCTGTAGTGCATGATTTTACATTTTTTACTAGAACATCAAAAGCTTCAGAAACTCTTTACAAGGTACTGCTATACAAATTATTTATTTTGTCCTATTTTTTCAGAATATTTGCAGTTACATAAGTATGGTGAATGTTCAGATTACTACACACTGTCCTGTTTAAGAGAGATTCCTTTTTTCATGCATTATTTTGCTAGTTTTGATGAAACTGCCGATTCTATCGTTGGTATAAGCCATGGAGAAGTTATAATGCAGTAGCTACAATGCAAAAACAAAATATGAATGGGCTTGCAATAGTACTTAAAGTGGTGATTTGTTTTATTATACTAATGGGTCTCACGAGGGTTTTGTTAAGTTTTGTGTTATTGAAGTTTTCAAGTTTTGGGTGAGATCCCGATGGATGAAGGAATAAGGAGTGGCAAGAGCATAAGCTTGGGGATGCCCGAGGCACCCCAATGTAATATTCAAGGACTCCCAAGCAACTAAGCTTGGGGATGCCCCGGAAGTTGATACATCTCCAACGTATCTATAATTTTTTATTGTTCCATGTTGTTTTATTATCAATCTTGGATGTTTTATAATCATTTTAGAGTCATTTTATATCATTTTTTGGTACTAACCTATTGACATAGTGCCAAGTGCCAGTTGCTGTTTTTTCCATGTTTTTTACATCATAGGAAATCGATATCAAAGGGAGTCCAAATGCCACGAAAGTCCACGATGATTTTTTATGCGCCAGAAGGAAGCAGATGGGCCCTGGTTACACCTGGGGGAGTCCCGAGGAGGGGACAACCCACCAGGGCGCGCCAGGAGGCCCTGGTGGGTTGTGCCCACCTCGGGTGCCCCCCGGACCACCTCTTTGCTCTATCAATACCCCAAAAATACCAGAACCCTAGAAGCGTCGACGAAATATTCATCCAGCCGCTGCAGAGTCTAGAACCACCAGATCCAATCTAGACACCATCACGGAGGGGTTCACCACTTCCATTGGCGACTCTCCGATGATGCATGCGTAGTTCTTTGTAGACCTTCGGGTCCGTGGTTAGTAGCTAGATGGCTCTCTCTCTCTCTCGCTGAATTCTCAATACAATGGTCTCTTGGAGATCCATATGATGTAACTCTTTTTGCGGTGTGTTTGTTGGGATCTGATGAACTTTGAGTTTATGATCAGTTATACCTTTATATATCCATGAAATTATTTGAGTTCTTTGATCTCTTATATGCATGTTCTCTTATAGCCTCGTATTTATTCTCCGATATTTGGGTTTTGTTTGGCCAACTTGATCTATTTATCTTGCAATGGGAAGAGGTGCCCGGTAGTGAGTTTGATCTTACGGTGCTTGATCCCAGTGACAGAAAGGGAACCGACACATATGTATCTTTGCTACTAAGGATAAAAAGATGGGATCCCTATCTGCCGCAATAGATAATGAATCTTGTCTACATCATGTCATCGTTCTTATTGCATTACTTCGTGTTACCATTAACTTAATAGACTAGATGCGTGCTGGATAGCGGTCGATGTGTGGAGTAATAGTAGTAGATGAAGGCAGGAGTCGGTCTACTAATCTTGGACGTGATGCCTATGTAATGATCATTGCCTGGATATCATCATAATTATTTGAAGTTATATCAATTGCCCAACAGTAATTTATTTACCAACCGTTTGCTATTTTCTCGAGAGAAGCCACTAGTGAAGCCTACGGCCCCCAGGTCTTCTTTCTCACTTATTTGCCTTGCGATCTACTTTTCCTTTGCGTTTTTATTCAGATCTATTAAACCAAAAATACAAAAATACATTGCTGCGTTTATCTCTATTTATTTTATTTGGCGTTCAATCCATCAATCTACTAGAATTTACCTCACGTCCGTTTGCCTATCATGAGGCGCCGTACCCCGGAAGGGATTGACAACCCCTTTAACACGTCGGGTTGCGAGGTGTTGTTGTTTGTGTGCAGGTGTTGTTTACATTGTGTTGCTTGGTTCTCCTACTGGTTCGATAACCTTGGTTTCATCGCTGAGGGAAATACCTACTGTCGCCGTGCTACATCATCCCTTCCTCTTGGGGGAAATACCGACGTAGTAGCAGCAACCATCAAAAGGCATCCCCTCTTTCTTCTAACGACCATCGGTCATTTTACTTGGAGCTATATTTTTATTCGTCACATGATATTCGTAAATTCTTGGAGTGTCTTTTGTGTTTATTTTTCCTTTTTATTTTATGCACTATGCTGGTATGATATAGTCCTTGGTTGATTTATAGAATGCTCTTTCCACTTCACTTATATATTTTGAGTATGGCTTTATAGAACGCTTCATGTGCTTCACTTATATCATTTGAAGTTTAGATTGCCTGTTTCTCTACACATAAAAAAACCGCCATTTGTAGAATGCTCTTTTGCTTCACTTATACTTGTTAGAGCGTGGGCATATCTTTTGTAGAAAGAATTAAACTCTCATGCTTCGCTTATATATATTTAGAGAGTTGACAAGAACTGGTCATTCACATGGCTAGTCATAAAATCCCACATAAAACTTGTAGATCACTGAATATGATATGTTTGATTCCTTGCAATAGTTTTGCGATATAAAGATGGTGATATTAGAGTCATGCTAGTGAGTAATTGTGGATTGGTAGAAATACTTGTGTTAAGGTCTGTGATTCCCGAAGCATGCATGTATGGTGAACCGTTATGTGATGAAGTCGGAGCATGATTTATTTTTGATTGTCTTTCATATAAGTGGTGGTCGGGGATGAGCGATGGTCCTTTCCTACCAATTTATCCCCCTAGGAGCATGCGTATTAGTACTTATTTCGATGGCTAATAAACGTTTGCAACAAGTATGTGAGTTCTTTATGACTAATGTTGAGTCCAAGGATTATACGCACTCTCACCCTTCCATCACTGCTAGCCTCTTCGGTACCGTGCATTGCCTTTCTCACCTCGAGAGTCGATGCAAACTTTGCCGGTGCATCAAAACCCCGTGATACGATACACTCTATCACACATAAGCCTCCTTATATATTCCTCAAAACAACCACCATACCTACCTATCATGGCATTTCCATAGCCTTTCCGAGAATATTGCCATGCAACTTCCATCACCATCATATACATGACTTGAGCATTCATTGTCATATTGCTTTGCATGATCGTAAGATAGCTAGCATGATATTTCCATGGCTTGTACATTTTTTGATATCTTTGCTACGCTAGATGATTGCACATCTTGGTACACCGCCAGAGGCATTCATATAGAGTCATACTTTGTTCTAGATATTGAGTTGTAATATTGAGTTGTAAGTAAATAAAAGTGTGATTATCATCATTATTAGAGCATTGTCCGAGTGAGGAAAGGATGATGGTGACTATGATTCCCCCACAAGTCGGGATGAGACTCTGGACGAGAAAAAAAATAGGCCAAAAAAAGAGACCCAAAAAAAGAGAAAACAAAAAATGAGAAAAAGAGAGAAGGGGCAATACTACTGTCCTTTTAGCACACTTGTGCTTCAGAGTAGCACCATGTTCTTCACATAGAGAGCCTCGTGAGTTATCACTTTCATATACTAGTGGGAATTTTCATTATAAACTTGGCTTGTATATTCCGATGATGGGCTTCCGCAAATGCCCTAGGTCTTCATGAGCAAGCAAGTTGGATGCACACCCACTTAGTTTTCAGTTTGAGCTTTCATACACTTATAGCACTTAGTGCATCCGTTGCATGGCAATCCATACTCCTCGCATTGAAATCAATTGATGGTCATCTCCATAACCCAGTGATTAGCCGCGTCGATGTGAGACTTTCACGTTTTTTGTCTTCTCCACACAACCTCCACCATCATATTATATTCCACCTATAGTGCTATATCCATGGCTCACACTCATGTATTGCATGAAAGTTGAAAAATCTTGAGAACATTAAAAGTATGAAACAATTTCTTGGCTTGTCATCGGGGTTGTGCATGATGAAATACTTTGTGTGATGAAGATGGAGCATGGCTAGACTATATGATTTTATGGGGATAACTTTCTTTGGCCATGTTACTTTGAGAAGACATGATTGGTTTATTAGTATGGTTGAAGTAGTATGTTCTTAATGTCAAATGATAGACTATTGCTTTGAATCACTCGTGTCTTAATATTCATGCCATGATTAGATTATATGACCAAGATTATGTCAGGTAGCATTCCACATCAAAAATTATCCTTTTTATGATTTACCTGCTCGAGGACGAGAAGTAATTAAACTTTGGGATGCTGATATGTCTCCATCATATCTATAATTTTTTATTGTTTCATGCCAATATTCTACAACTTTCATATACTTTTGGCACCTTTTTATACTATTTTTTGGGACTAACATATTGATCCAGTGCCCAGTGTCAGTTGTTGTTTGTTGCATGTTTTTTGTTTCACAAAATATCCATATCAAACGGAGTCCAAACACGATAAAACCTTACGAAGATTGTTTTGGAATATATATTATTTTTGGGAAAACGAATCAACATGAGACGATGCCCGAGGGGCCCGCAAGCCCTAGGGGCGCGCCCCCTACCCTAGGCGTGTCTGGGAGGCTTGTGACCACCCCGTTAGGTGGTTGTTGCCCTTCTTCGGTCAAAAGAAAGCTAATATCCGGATAAAAATCATGTTAAAATTTTAGGCCAATCGGAGTTACAGATCTCCAGGAATCTAAGAAATAGTGAAAGGCTCGAATCAGGGGACGTAGAAATAGAAGGAAATAGAGAGAGATCCAATCTCGAAGGGGCTTCTGCCCCTCCACCGCCATAGAGGCCGTAGACAAGAGGGGAAACCATCCTCTTATCTAGGGGGAGGTCAAGGAAGAAGAAGAAGGAGGGGGCTCTCTCCCCCTCGCTCACGATCGCGCCGGAACGCCGCCGGGGCAATCATAGTGTGACGGCTATCTACTACAACAACTCCGTCATCTTCACCAACACCTCCATCACCTTCCCCCATCTATCTACAGCGACACACTCTCCCGCAACCCGATGTACCCTATACTTGAACATGGTGCTTTATACTTCATATTATTATCCAATGATGTGTTGCCATCCTATGATGTCTGAGTAGATTTTTGTTGTCCTATCGGTGATTGGTGAATTGCTATGAATTATTTAATTTGCTTGTGGTTATGTTGCTATCCTTTGGTGCCCATCATATGAGCGCGTGTGTGGATCACACCATTGGGTTAGTTGTATGTTGATAGGACTATGTATTGGAGGGCAAGGGTGACAGCAGCTTCAGCCTAGCAAGGAAATTGATGCATACAGGATTGGAGGGGGATCAATATATCTTAATGCTATGGTTGGGTTTTACCTTAATGAACATTAGTAGTTGCGGATGCTTGCTATAGTTCCAATCATAAGTGCATAGAATTCCAAGTAAGGTATGACATGCTAGCAGTGGCCTCTCCCACATAAAACTCTCTATCGGTCTAGTAACATAGTCATTTGCTTAGGGACAATTCCGCAACTCCTACCACCACTTTTCCACACTCTCTATACTAAATTAATTGTTTATTTATCTAAACGGCCCCTATTTTTATTTATGTTCTCTTTATTATCTTGCAAACGTATCGTACAACACCTACAAAGTACTTCTAGTTTCATACTTGTTCTAGGTAAAGCGAACGTTAAGCATGCGTAGAATTGTATCAGTGGTCGATAGAACTTGAGGGGATATTTGTTCTACCTTTAGCTCCTCGTTGTGTTCGATACTCTTACTTATTGAAAGAGGCTACAATTGATCCCCTATACTTGTGGGTTATCACCCACTTTTGTACTACCTCATATTTAGTGTAAAATTTTGACCAAAGATTTACCTAAGAAAATGCCAACGCATGCCACCAAAAATGATACCATTTGAAATTATGTTGAAATACAAATCCAACAATATAATTTGTGACATGCGTTAGCATTTTGTCAGTTAAATCTATGGTCAAAATTTGATACTATAAAATACGAAGAATAAACCAGGACGGAGGTAGTACTTGCTCTTTGGCTAACCATAGAGTTACTAGTCTAAGTTACATTCCACTATGACTAGCCCAGGTGATCACGTGAGAAAAAATAGTAAAAATATTTCTTTCGGTGCAGTGCGTCGATGCAGTTTTGAACACTACACTTGTCATCATAATTTGGGAAGATTACGAAAAATTGAGCTCCGTTGTGATTACCATTGAATAGGAAAGAAGTTTCACCTCGATGACTAGCTTCTCTATGCATGGAAAACATCTAAGGAATCCAACAACTTGATCCATATTGGGGCCGATAGATTTTATTGCTAAGATCTTCACTGTGCGCACAGACTGGGTCATGCTTGTGGGAATCATTTTCTGGATGACAGTCGGAAATACATCAAGAAGAAATTTAAAAATGTGAATTTCAAGAAGAAGGAGAAGAAGATGAGTGTTGTACCTTAACGATTTTGGATCCAATAACGAGTTCGGAAAATTTGGCAGATGAGTAGACCAACACTGTCAACTTCGGCGCGTCAATGACCCTGATTTTTGTTGAACCTTCCAGATCAGATACAAGCATTCTCTCAAGGAAAGACGCATTCTCAATGACCATAACATGGAACGACTCAAGCGATCTCTTCCCAATTGATGTCTTGTTGTGGGGCCAGCAAGACGCATAAATCCATCAGAGATTCGTCGAGGCGATGTGGAGGCTAATGAACCCGTGGATCTGCCGAAGACGAAGGTACTCGAGCATAGTACAGCTGCAGAGATGGTGCTCCATAGCTTTCTTTGAGATGCCCATGTCGAAGAGGTCGAGCTGCTTGAGTTGAGGGAGAAGAAGGGCAGGCACGACATTAATCTGGGGGAAATAGCAGGATCTGAAGCTGGCGCGGTGTAGCATTAGCGTGAGACAGAGCCCAGACGGCGGCAGAGAGCGACATTGTCTAGCTTCAAACCTGAGCTCCTCGAGCTGATCTAGGGTGGGGATAAGAACCACTCGTCGAACTTGGCTTGGACCTTGCAGTTGGTACTGAACATGCGGATGTCAAGGCGTCTGGCTAGCTAGGGTGCGATCCAAGGATCTTGGAGACTGCGGCCATGCGTTCGCAATCCCCGTCGCAAAGGCAGCTGTCGACAGTGAGGTTGAGAGGGACGCGATGTAACACCCCGGATGTAACTTTCCATATTTGTAACTCCAGCTCTTGCCATTTACGGCTATGTGTTATGATATTCCCTTCGTGGTCGGGTTTTTGTTTTCCGTTTTGCATTTTGTTCATGTCATGCATCTCATACCATGTCATCATGTGCATTGCATTTGCATACGTGTTCGTCTCTTGTATTCGAGCATTTTCCCCGTTGTCCGTTTTGCAATCCGGCACTCCCACCTCCTCCGGCGCACCCCTCTTGTTTCTTTTCGTGCGCGGGTGTGGAACGTTCTCGGAATGGACCGAGGCTTGTCATGTGGCCTTGGTATACCACCGGTAGACCACCGGTCAAGTTTCGTTCCATTTGGAGGTCGTTTGGTACTCCAACGGTTAACCGGGTAACCGCAAAGTCCGTTTGTGTGTTCTAGAAAAACCCCTCTATAAACAGCCCAAAACCTCTCTAAGTCATCTGCATGCTCTAGGTCGCTCGATCACGATCGTGTGGGCGAAAACCGCACTCCATTTGGAGTCTCCTAGCTCCCTCTAGCTATATATATGCATCCCTCCCGAAATACATTCGCAGTCCAAACCCTAACCCGCTCCTCCGCGCCGCCGGGCGTGTCCGCCCGGGGCCGGACACATCGCCGCCGGCGCCCCAGCCACTCGCAGAGTGCCACATGGCCCCGGCCACCGCGCGCGCCCGCGGCCCGCCGGGCCCGTACGCCGCCCCCGCCGGTCCGTCTCCGCCCGCGCCCCGCGCGCCGCCGCCCTCGCTCCCTCGCCGCCTCGCCGCCGCGCCACCGCCTCGCCTCCGCCGACGCCGCGCCGTCCTCCTCCGAGCCTCCCCCGAGTTCCTCCGCGTCTTCCTCTCCCTCCTCTCCAACTCTGGCCTCCTCTCCGGCGAGTCGCGCCGCCGCCTCGGGAACCCTAGCCCGATCCAGATCGGGTCAAAGCCGCAGGGTTGACTTCTCCTCTCCCCCGTTTTTCTCTTAAGTCTTGTGTTTTTAACATTCTGTGGCATACTTCATCATGGCATAACTCACTGCATATAGCCAGGGTTGATAAGGAACATTGGACTTTGGAGCTTGATTCTGAGACTTGTTCTGATAGCCAGGGTTGGAAGAGTGGGAAGATCCATGGCCACCTTTGTTCTTCTGCTGGTAAGGCTGATGAAACGGGGGAGGAGGAGGCAACCAGAACTTCTGTTGCTTAGCTGCCACAAGTGAGGAAGAAGAAGACTGAACTGCGTCCCTGACTCTCTTCTTAGAAGCCTCACACTTGAGCTGAGCAGCCTCTTGCTTCAGTGCCATGTTATAGAATTGATCAAACTAAGTAGGCTCAACAAGAACGAGAGCTAACTGCAGATCCTCTCTAAGGCCACCTCTGAAGTGATAGATCATGCTCTTTTCATCAGGAACGTCTTGTTTAGCGAAGCGAGCAAGTTTCTGAAACTGGATGTTGAATTGATACACAGACATGTTGCCTTGCTTGAGATTGCGGAACTCTTCACGCTTGCTCTCAACAACACTTTGTGGAATGTAGTGCGCTTTGAAGTCCCGACAGAAGTCAGTCCAAGTGATCACACGACCTCCTCTGGAATCTTTGTATTGTTGATACCAATCAGCAGCTTGGTCCTTGAGCTGAAAAGCAGCGAACATGACATAGTCCTCAGGCCTGACATTGCTACATTCAAAATGCTTGTTGATGTCCACGAGCCAATCATCGGCATCCATGGCCTCGGCACAGTAGCTGAAAGACTTGGGCTGATTTGCGAGAAACTGGTTGAGAGTAGCAAAGTGAGGTTGATTGTTGCCTTGGCCTTGATTTCCTTGATTGCCTTGCCCTTGGGTGCGTTCTTGCAAGAGTTGCAGAATCATCTGAGCATTGGCGTTGGTGGCTGCCATGATAGCTTGCCATGCCTCCGGAGGCGGAGCTGGTGGCGGAGGGTTCGCCTGACTCCCTTCATTGCGTTCCGGATTCTGACGCGTTGGCGGAGCCATCCTGAAGAGGGTGACATCCGTTAGCATCTTGATAGACAAATAGACAAGTAGAATCAACGGATAGAAATTGCAACATATAGTCTTCACAATAAACATTCGAACGAGGATGAACGAATGCATTCCATAGTAAATCATCACACTTCCGTTAAGTTGAGAAGCCACTTAGAAAAAGGTATGGAATCAACATTTGACTTCGAAGCAACTCGAATACCACAATTGAAAACAAAACAAAGTATTGTCTTGCCGAATAAGCCGGAACAAACATATGATAGTGATTTCGTCCGAAGTTTTCGTGGTGGGGCCCACACGGGCTCGATCGTACAGCACCATCATGTACAAGGCAGTGCACATGACATACGAAGCGCACCACATTCCACAAAGTGTTGTTGAGAGCAATCG
This sequence comes from Triticum aestivum, assembly GCF_018294505.1. Taxonomy (NCBI): domain Eukaryota; kingdom Viridiplantae; phylum Streptophyta; class Magnoliopsida; order Poales; family Poaceae; genus Triticum; species Triticum aestivum. The sequence goes on from NC_057802.1 coordinate 223,463,348, forward strand.
TGAAGAGTTCCGCAATCTCAAGCAAGGCAACATGTCTGTGTATCAATTCAACATCCAGTTTCAGAAACTTGCTCGCTTCGCTAAACAAGACGTTCCTGATGAAAAGAGCATGATCTATCACTTCAGAGGTGGCCTTAGAGAGGATCTGCAGTTAGCTCTCGTTCTTGTTGAGCCTACTCAGTTTGATCAATTCTATAACATGGCACTGAAGCAAGAGGCTGCTCAGCTCAAGTGTGAGGCTTCTAAGAAGAGAGTTAGGGACGCAGTTCAGTCTTCTTCTTCCTCACTTGTGGCAGCTAAGCAACAAAAGTTCTGGTTGCCTCCTCCTCCCCCATTTCGTCAGCCTTACCAGCAGAAGAACAAAGGTGGCCATGGATCTTCCCACTCTTCCAACCCTGGCTATCAGAACAAGTCTCAGAATCAAGCTCCAAAGTCTAATGCTCTTTATGGGACCCCCTTGATAGTTCGCCTAGAATAAAACTCCTCCAGCAAGGCTCAACTTTGGTTTTACCATTTGCCACCTAAGCCTTTTCCCCCGGGTTTTCGCGAGCCCGAGGATCATCTTTATTTTAACCCCCGGGCTAGTGTTCCTCTGAGTGCTGGTCCAAACTAGAGCACCGTGCGGGACCGTCCCTTGGCAACATGGGTTATGTTGGTACCTGTACGCTTCGCTTATCCGGTGTGCCCTGAGAACGAGATATCTGCAGCTCCTATCGGGATTGGTCGGCACATTCGGGCGGCTTTGCTGGTCTTGTTTTACCATTGTCAAAATGTCTTGTAAACCGGGATTCCGAGACTGATCGGGTCTTTCCAGGAGAAGGTTTATCCTTCGTTGACCGTGAGAGCTTATGATGGGCTAAGTTGGGACACCCCTGCAGGGTATTATCTTTCGAAAGTCGTGCCCGCGGTTATGAGGCAGATGGGAATTTGTTAATGTCCGGTTGTAGAGCACTTGTCACTTGACTTAATTAAAATACATCAACCGCGTGTGTAGCCATGATGGTCTCTTCTCGGCGGAGTCCGGGAAGTGAACACGGTTTGAGTTATGAATGACGTAAGTAGGAGTTCAGGATCACTTCTGGGTCATTACTAGTTGACGATCGTTCCGTTGCTTCTCTTCTCGCTCTCTTTTGCGTATGTTAGCCACCATTTATGCTTAGTGCCTGCTGTAGCTCCACCTCACTTCACCATCCTTTCCTATAAGCTAAAATAGTCTTGATCTCGCGGGTGTGAGATTGCTGAGTCCTCGTGACTCACAGATTCTACCAAAACAGTTGCAGGTGCCGACGATGCCAGTGCAGATGATGGGATCGACCTCAAGTGGGAGTTCGACGAGGAACGTGGTCATTACTATGTGTCTTTTCCTGATGATCAGTAGTGGAGCCCAGTTGGGACGATCGGGGATCTAGCATTTGGGGTTATCTTATTTTCATATGGATTTTGACCGTAGTCGGTCTATGTGTGTATTTTGGATGATGTATGAATTATATTTATGTATTGTGTGAAGTGGCGATTGTAAGCCAACTCTCGCTATCCCATTCATGTTCATTACATGGGATTGTGTGAAGATGACCCTTCTTGCGACAAAACCACAATGCGGTTATGCCTCTAAGTCGTGCCTCGACACGTGGGAGATATAGCCGCATCGTGGGCGTTACAGGTTGCTAATCAGAGCCATCCCCGACTTAGGAGCCCCCTGCTTGATCGAATCGCTGACTTTGTTGAGTCTAGAACAAAAATGTTTTGAGTCTTAGGATTATATATATCGGAGAGTAGGATTCTTTTTACTCCTCAGTCCCTTCGTCGCTCTGGTGAGGCCTCCTGACGTAGAAGTTTTGACTCTTCTCTCCTCAAATTTGACAAAAAAAAATTTAGGATCACGCGGGTATCTTGGAATCGTTCCGATGGTTTTGTGACGAGAACATTGTTCTTGGTGCCTCCTGACATTTAGGGGTTGTGGCAGTGTCCCGGGGAGTTGAGCTCCGTGGTGTTGTCGTCACAATTTTATCATTGCAGTTCTGGAATACCTAAGTTTCGCCGATATCGAAATCTCTTTTATGCAGTTGTTGGTGAGATCACCTCGACGCCACCCAGTACTGGGGCGGGAGTTCGGGAGTATTGCCTTAACTCGTACAACGGATGTTTTTCGAAGGTTGAGGTACACGATTTCCGAAGGTTTCTTGGTTATGTGTTGACGGATGGATACAGCTGGATCTAGGGATTGCTAGTTTGGGTGATATATTTTGTGTCCCGTGTATCCCCAACACCAGATTGCATAACCAGAAAGTTTCGGGAGTTTATATGTGGGAATTCAAGTAGCTCCTAGGATATCTTTCCGACGGACGCATGATATGAGATTGGGGTTCGACGTCTAGTGGTCCGCCTTTCCACGGTTGGTTTTACAGTGGTCTCGTAGTGTCTTAAAGAGTCCTTGGCTATGCCGACTCGGGGACGCTTCGTATGTCATGTGCACTGCCTTGTACATGATGGTGTTGTACGATCGAGCCCGTGTGGGCCCCACCACGAAAACTTCGGACGAAATCTCTATCATATGTTTGTTCCGGCTTATTCGGCAAGCCAATACTTTGTTTTGTTTTCAATTGTGGTATTCGAGTTGCTTCGAAGTCAAATGTTGATTCCATACCTTTTTCTAAGTGGCTTCTCAACTTAACGGAAGTGTGATGATTTACTATGGAATGCATTCGTTCATCCTCGTTCGAATGTTTATTGTGAAGACTATATGTTACAATTTCTATCCGTTGATTCTACTTGTCTATTTGTCTATCAAGATGCTAACGGATGTCACCCTCTTCAGGATGGCTCCGCCAATGCGTCAGAATCCGGAACGCAATGAAGGGAGTCAGGCGAACCCTCCGCCACCAGCTCCGCCTCCGGAGGCATGACAAGCTATCATGGCAGCCACCAACGCCAATGCTCAGATGATTCTGCAACTCTTGCAAGAACGCACCCAAGGGCAAGGCAATCAAGGAAATCAAGGCCAAGGCAACAATCAACCTCACTTTGCTACTCTCAACCAGTTTCTCGCAAATCAGCCCAAGTCTTTCAGCTACTGTGCCGAGGCCACGGATGCCGATGATTGGCTCGTGGACATCAACAAGCATTTTGAATGTAGCAATGTCAGGCCTGAGGACTATGTCAAGTTCGCTTCTTTTCAGCTCAAGGACCAAGCTGCTGATTGGTATGAACAATACAAAGATTCCAGAGGAGGTCGTGTGATCACTTGGACTGACTTCTGTCGGGACATCAAAGCGCACCACATTCCACAAAGTGTTGTCGAGAGCAAGCGTGAAGAGTTCCGCAATCTCAAGCAAGGCAACATGTCTGTGTATCAATTCAACATCTAGTTTCAAAAACTTGCTCGCTTCGCTAAACAAGACGTTCCTGATGAAAAGAGCACGATCTATCACTTCAGAGGTGGCCTTAGAGAGGATCTGCAGTTAGCTCTCGTTCTTGTTGAGCATACTCAGTTTGATCAATTCTATAACATGGCACTGAAGCAAGAGGCTGCTCAGCTCAAGTGTGAGGCTTCTAAGAAGACTGTCAGGGACGCAGTTCAGTCTTCTTCTTCCTCACTTGTGGTAGCTAAGCAACAGAAGTTCTGGTTGCCTCCTCCTCCCCCGTTTCGTCAGCCTTACTAGCAGAAGAACAAAGGTGGCCATGGATCTTCCCACTCTTCCAACCCTGGCTATCAGAACAAGTCTCAGAATCAAGCTCCAATGTCCAATGCTCCAGAGGTGACTTGCAACAAGTGTCAGCAGAAAGGTCACTATGCTAACAAGTGCTTCAACCAAAGGCGTCTTCCGCCTCCTCCTCCTGTCAGGTCTTCCAGCAATGCAGTGGTCAAGCATAATCCCAAGTCTGCAAATGTGAACATGATGAATGCAGCTCAAGCGGAGGAATCTACTGATGTGATAATGGGTAATCTCTCAGTTAATGATATTCCTGCAAAAGTTCTTTTTGATACTGGTGCATCGCTTTGTTTCATGTCGAGATCGTTCTTTGCAAAGAATGATTTTACTTGGTCTTATCTGGATAAACCATTGGGTGTTGTTTCTCCTGGGAAGTCAATGAGAGCCAGCTCGATAGTTCCGGATGTTTCCATCAAGATGGGGAACTATAAATTTCTGTCTTCTCCTATTGTTCTTGGTGACTCGGATATTGATCTTATTCTCGGGATGGACTGGCTTTCTAAGCACAAGGCTCAACTTGATTGTGCTGCCAAGGAAATTCAATTGACACACTCTTCTGAGGATGTTATCATCTATGCCGCTCGTGATGAAACCATTCGGTTGTTTTCTCTCAATGAGAAGGGCGAATTGAATGCCATCTCTCAGATTCCAGTCGTTTGTGAGTACCAAGATGTCTTTCCAGAAGAGCTTCCGGGTATGCCTCCTCACCGGCCAGTTGAGTTCGTTATCGATCTAGAGCCTGGCACGGAACCCGTTTGCAAGCGTCCATACAAGCTTGGACCCAAGGAGCTGAAGGAATTGAAGAAACAGCTCGATGAACAAGAGCATCTGGGTTTGATCAGACCGAGTTCATCTCCATGGGGTTGTGGTGTTCTTTTTGTCCAGAAGAAGGATGGCACAGAACGACTTTGTGTCGACTACCGTCCATTGAACAAGAAGACAATCAAGAACAAGTATCCACTTCCCAACATCAATGAGCTATTCGAGCAACTTAAAGGTGCCAAAGTATTCTCCAAGCTTGACCTTCATATGGGTTATCATCAGATTCGCATTCATGAAGAAGATATTCCCAAGACAGCTTTCAGAACAAGTTTTGGTTCTTACGAATATACTGTCATGTCTTTCGGCCTTGTCAATGCTCCTCCAACATTCTCTCGGATGATGAATTTCATCTTCAACCCCTATACCAATGAATTCGTCCTGGTGTATCTCGATGATATCTTGGTCTTCTCCAAGAATAAGAAGGATCATGCCAAACATTTGCGATTGGTGCTCGACAAGCTCAGAGAGTATCAATTTTATGCGAAGTTCTCCAAATGTGAGTTTTGGCTCGATGAAGTTCTTTACCTTGGTTACATCATCTCTGCCAAGGGCATCGCTGTTAACCTCGAGAAGGTGTTCGCAGTTGTGAATTGGGAACCTCCTCAGAATGTCAAGCAGCTCCGCAGTTTTCTTGGTCTTGAAAGTTATTGCCGAACATTCATTGAGAATTTCTCAAAGATTGCAAAGCCTCTTTCCAACCTCCTCCAGAAGCATGTGAAGTATGTCTGGTCTCCTGAGTGTGACGTTGCTTTCAACACTCTCAAAGAGAAACTAGTCACAGCTCCTGTCTTACCTCCTCCTGACGAATCCAAGTCATTCGAAGTTTTCTGTGATGCTTCTCTTCAAGGTCTCGGTGCTGTGTTAATGCAAGAGAAGAAAGTTGTGGCCTATACCTCTCGTCAGTTGAAGCCCAATGAAAAGAACTACCCCACTCACGATCTTGAGTTGGCGACAGTTGTCCATGCATTAATAACATGGAGACATCTCTTGTTGGGAAGAAAAGTGGACATATTCACCGATCACAAGAGTCTCAAGTACATCTTCACTCAGCCCAACCTCAATCTCAGGCAGACTTGATGGGTCGAAATGATTCAAGAGTACAATCCGAGTATTGAATATACTCCAGGCAAGGCCAATGTCATTGCAGATGCTTTGAGCAGGAAGGCTTATTGCAACAGCTTAATTCTCAAGCCATTCCAACTGGATCTTTGCGAAGCTTTCTGCAAGCTGAATCTCCAAGTTGTTCCTCAAGGCTTTCTTGCCAACCTCATAGTCTCTCCTACTTTGGAAGATCAAATTCGTGAGGCACAACTCCTGGATACCATGGTGAAGAAGGTGAAACGTGGTATCGACAAGGGTCTTTCCAAATACAAGTGCTATCGCATTGATGACAGAGACACTTTATTCTTCGAGGACCGGATTGTGGTTCCTAAAGTTGATCTAAGGAAAGTCATTATGAACGAGGCGCATAATTCTCTTCTTCCATTCATCCTGGAAGTACGAAGATGTACCATGACCTCAAGCAGTCGTATTGGTGGACCCGAATGAAGCGAGAAATCACCCAATTCGTGAACGAATGTGATGTCTGTTGAAGGGTGAAAGCAGAACACCAACGACCAGCTGGTCTCCTCCAACCTCTTGCTATCCCAGAATGGAAGTTTGATCATATCGAAATGGACTTCGTGACTGGTTTTCCCAAGTCCAAGCGCGGAAATGATGCCATCTTCGTTGTCATCGACAAGCTTTCTAAAGTGGCTCATTTCCTTCCAATCAAAGAATCCATCACAACAGCTCAGTTGGCAGAGCTATACACCTCCAGGATTGTCTCCTTGCATGGCATTCCACAATTGATTTCTTCAGATCGTGGAAGCATCTTCACCTCTAAGTTCTGGGACTCCTTTCAGAAGGCCATGGGCACAAACATTCGCTTCAGTACAGCTTTCCATCCTCAAACTAGTGGCCAAGTCGAGCGAGTCAATCAAATTCTTGAAGATATGCTCAGGGCTTGTGTCATTTCCTTTGGCATGAGATGGGAAGATTGTCTTCCATATGCCGAATTCTCCTACAACAATAGCTTCCAAGCAGGTTCGGGCAAGGCCCCATTCAACATTCTCTATGGCAGAAAGTGCCGTACTCCTCTCAATTGGTCAGAGACTGGTGAACGCCAACTTCTTGGCAATGACTTAATCACAGAGGCTGAAGAAATGTGTAAAGGCATCGGTGAAAATCTCAAAGCCGCGCAATCGCGACAGAAGAGTTACTATGATAGTAAGCACCGTGAGTTGGCTTTCGAGATCGGAGACCATGTCTACCTCCGCCTCTCTCCAATGAAAGGCACTCGTCGCTTCGGTATCAAAGGGAAGCTTGCCCCTAGATACGTGGGTCCTTTCAAGATCATTGGCAAAAGAGGCGACCTCGCCTATCAACTTGAGCTTCCTTTTAACTTCGCGAACGTGCACGATGTGTTCCACGTGTCACAGCTTCGCGAGTGCTTCAAGACGCCTGAGCGCACCATCAAATTCGAAGAGATTGACCTCCAAGAAGATCTGTCTTATCATGAGCACCCCGTTGCTATTCTTGAAGAATCTGAGCGCAAGACTCGCAACAAGTCAATCAAATTCCTAAAAGTGAAGTGTTCGCACCATTCTGACCGAGAAGCCACCTGGGAACGCGAGGACCATCTCCGTTCCGAATATCCGGAGTTCTTTCAGTCCTAGATCTCGGGACGAGATCCTCTCGTAGTGGTGGAGTGTTGTAACACCCCGGATGTAACTTTCCATATTTGTAACTCCAACTCTTGCCATTTACGGCTATGTGTTATGATATTCCTTTCGTGGTCGGGTTTTTGTTTTCCGTTTTGCATTTTGTTCATGTCATGCATCTCATATCATGTCATCATGTGCATTGCATTTGCATACGGGTTCGTCTCTTGTATCCGAGCATTTTCCCCGTTGTCCGTTTTGCAATCCGGCACTCCCACCTCCTCCGGCGCACCCCTCTTGTTTCTTTTCATGAGCGGGTGTTGAACGTTCTCAGAATGGACCGAGGCTTGTCAAGTGGCCTTGGTATACCACCGGTCAAGTTTCGTTCCATTTGGAGGTCGTTTGGTACTCCAACGGTTAACCGGGCAACCGCAAAGTCCGTTTGTGTGTTCCAGCAAAAACCCTCTCTAAATAGCCCAAAACCTCACTAAGTCATCTCCATGCTCTAGGTCGTTCGATCACGATCGTGTGGGCAAAAACCGCACTCCATTTGGAGTCTCCAAGCTCCCTCTAGCTATATATATGCATCCCTCCCGAAATACATTCGCAGTCCAAACCCTAACCCGCTCCTCCGCGCCGCCGGACGTGTCCGCCCGGGGCGGACACTTTGCCGCCGGCGCCCCAGGCACTCGCAGAGTGCCACGTGGCCC